>NC_045443.1:91747933-91783342 GCF_002776525.5 Piliocolobus tephrosceles | reverse complement strand
CATTTAATGGAGGAAGTGCACAGAAAGTTTGAAAGAGTAATCATGTAACTAGAATTATGAAATAAGAGTGTGACTGGTACTGACAGTGGAACAAAAGGAAAAGGACTGGCCCTCTTTAGGTTCATCGTTTCTGGCATTTGTATGTAAGCGTCTCAGGAAGCAATGGGTCTTATTTTCAGATTTTTTTCGTGTTATATTATCCAGTCATCTCACACATTTAAACAGCTAATCCATGATTTGGGTTGGTTCATTCAGTCTGCCAACAAATGTTTATTGAGTCCTTATTGTGTTTAAAGCACAGACCTAGGTTCTTGAGAGTGTTGTCCAGATAAACACATTCTACTTGGGCAGATAAGACATGCTAATAATACCAAGCTATAAATAGGTGCCAAGTGCATTGTATTTGAGATAGGCATTTGGAGAGTTTTGAAAGGGAGGAGGCTGCAGGGCCTATCCTGCCAAACCTAAGTAGTGTAATGTCTTCCTCATGAGGTTACTCATTTGGTCACTAGAGCTGCTCTGCATTTTAAGGATCTGGCTGTAGATGTCTTATTCACTTTGAAGAGTCTGGAAATGTGTAAGTATTCATTCATCTCAGGCATGAAAAGCTCCATAAGATATTTTATAGAATACAGGATGGTGTGTTGTATTAGTTTTCTTTTAAATCTGTAGCCTTGTAGAATGAAAGTGAAGTAGCGTGTGTCTGAAAGAATTTTGTAAATTGTGAAATGCTATATGGAGGTAAGTTGGCCTCTCCAAAACTAGATTACTTTCTGATGCCTTAGCAACACATTCTATAATTTTCCATGAAAGACCACTTGTTTGGGCTGTTCTTCATGTATATCAAAATCCTACCTGTCAGGTTTTTATCCATGTAGCATTCCCTGGTACCCCTGGACATAGTTGATTTCTCATCCTCTCTATGCCCCTAGTTTGTAGATTTTCCTATCACAACAGCAGTAATTTGTTTTACATTTTTGTTATACGTGAACACAACCTAGTTTCTTGAAGTCTCAATCTTTGGTTGTATTTGTGCTTTTGCACAGTGGTGTCCAACAGGCATTCAATAAAATGACTGTTTAATTCAGTGAAATAAATGAATCATGGATTCTTAATAATGTCTTTTGTTGGGTTGTGATTTTTAGGTTAAAACTGCAACAACAAATTGTGACTATTGAAAATGCAGAGAAGGAAAAAAATGAAAATTCTGACCTAAAACAGGTATGATTTTAGCAAATATTTTCCTTTTATTTTTTCAAGTGCTTCTTTAAATTTGTGTTTGGCAAATTAAAAAAAGAAATTGCAATCAGTATTTTTAGAATCTAACCACAATTGGTAACATATTGTTGGAGGTGATATGTAAAGATAAAATGTTTAAACCTCTATACTTTAATAAGCTTCTTTTGCTAACTGCTATTATTTTTTTTTTTTTTTTGAGATGGAGTCTTGCTCTGTTGCCCAGGCTGGAGTGCAGTGGCCGGATCTCAGCTCACTGCAAGCTCCGCCTCCCGGGTTCACGCCATTCTCCTGCCTCAGCCTCCCAAGTAGCTGGGACTACAGGCACCTGCCACCTCGCCCGGCTAGTTTTTTTGTATTTTTTTTAGTAGAGACGGGGTTTCACCGTGTTAGCTAGGATGGTCTCGATCTCCTGACCTCGTGATCCGCCCATCTCGGCCTCCCAAAGTGCTGGGATTACAGGCTTGAGCCACCGCGCCCGGCTTATTCTTAAGAGATATATATATATTTTTACTTATGCTGTGGCCCATGATAATTTTTTAAATTACAGTTATAAGGACAGTATTTTAATATTCTGAATTTTAAAAACTCAATAGAAATATCATCCAGGTTTTAAGTTACTTGTGTGATTGACTTGTAACTTTATATCATGAGGTATTTTTTGCTATAGCCCTATGAAATCCAAGATTTGTATTTGTGGAAGGAAATTTGTACTTATAATTAAAGTTATTTGAGTTCAGGAAAGATTTGTATAAAGTTGGGTAAAACATGGAAGAGTGATCTTTTCTGAATTCTATTTTCTTTTTTGTTGTTTTTTTTCCCTATAAATTATGAAGTAGGAATCCATTTTTAGAATTCATGCTCATATGCTAGTTGGTACTGCTTTTCATGTGCAGTTATGGTTTCTAAGTCTTAACTAGATGGACGTAATGTTTGATACCCAGAGAGAAGTTATTTAGTATCATTGGCATTTGGGCTTTCTGTCATGCTATGCATATGGAGAGGTATTAAGCTCTTTGAAGCTTGCTTATTCAAGCAGCTGTAATACAGATTTAATATTTGCCACTCCAGTTAAAAATAAAGAGTGAATGGTTCTACATGGAGAAATTCATTCTAAAATAGAAATCTGAGACATACCATTTAGTTTTATTCTGCTAAAAATTGCTCTGTGGACATTCAGAATCCTATATGAATTGGTTTTGTTACCATTAGGAAGTAATGGGATTATTACCCATTTATTTACTTTATTGTATAAGAATCTTGTTTCTTTTTACCCTTGAATCTCATAATAGGTTCTTTTGATCCCTATCTCTTGACTGTCTTTACTCTGAAATGTCTCTCAGAAAATGGCTAAGAGAGATAAAAGGAAGTGAAAGGAAAATAAGAACTTTTATTGTTTATTAATTGGTAAAATAGTTTTTGGGGGAGGTATATATAACTGTCCCAAATAAAGATTATTTAGATATAATTTAGAAGAGAGTGAATCTTTCTAGCCTGTTAATCTTTAATTAGACTTCTCATGAGAAAAAGTACTCCCAGATAAAGGTAAATTGGGATGGAAAGAAAGCTTTGAGTGATAGTATGCAGTTTGGTAAATGGCTGTAGAGGCCAAGGAATCTGTAGCGTTTATTAGATTTCCCAGAGCATCTTTCTTCTGCCCAGCACTAGACATACAGAATGGAAACCTTTTAAAAACAATGTGAGAGTGATCCTTCCCATATTTACACTGAACAATTTTGATTGCTTGGAGAGTAGAACTTCTGGAAGGTTGCTGATCTCAGGGTATGTGGGAAGAGGAGGATGGATTTTTTTTTAGCTGCTTTCCCAACTGACTTGCTTTTAAAATCAGTTTTTTTCCATAGGAGGTGAGGGGAAGGCTAGAGTGGTAGGAGACTCACTCTAATCACTGGATTCCCTTTCCTCATCTCACTGCTAATCCCCCTGATAACCTTTCTGTCCATTCCCAATACCTCTCCTGGCCTTCATATTTTGGGAAGAAGAGGGAGGGAACTCATTGACTGAGGAATATAGTTCTTGATAGTCTCTGATTATAATAAGAAATGCTCCTAGGTGCTGCTATTTGTTATTTCCTTCAGGGGGCATCTTCAAGGGCACACCAGCTTGAGGGAGTATTTGCAAAGGGAGATGCTTAGTATCTTCTGCTTCTCTCATACATTACTGCATGTATTTAGTGGCCTTTAATTTATCTTCTTTCTTCTCTTTTAAGCAAATCAGTAGTTTGCAGATCCAAGTGACCTCACTTGCACAGTCAGAGAATGACTTGCTGAATTCAAACCAAATGCTGAAGGAAATGGTGGAGAGATTAAAACAAGAATGCCGAAATTTTAGAAGCCAAGCTGAAAAAGCGCAGCTAGAAGCTGAAAAGTAGAGTTTGCTCTTTATGTACAAACTATTTTTTCTTTTTTCTATATAACGTATAGTTATGTTAGTAATGATTCTAATGTTGATTGTATTTTAGAAACTAGTTACAAATATACTTTAATAGTATACAGTGGTATACTGAGGTAATGTACTTTGTTTCTATAGAATGACCTATACTGACTCAAATTCTTTTAAAAAAGGTAAAATTAAGACATATTAAAATTCTGACAGCATAGTATTCTGAAAAACCTCAAAGAAAACTTTTTTTATTCATAGATTAAACCAAAACATTTCTTCAAAAATCTGTTTTTCTGAATGCCAGAGAACAGAATGGTTTTGTTTTGTTTTGTTTTTGATGTGCAAAACTTAATTCCTTCTAGAACTAGTCTCTTGGATTTTCTTTGAAAAGCTAATTTATTTGTTTGGTTTTTTTTTTTTTTTGGTCTTAAAATTTGTTACTAGTAGGTAGTATGGAGTAAAACTGGTAGGGATAAAATTATTGTGGTGATGTTCAAGATTTTATACCCTCTGGAAAATTTTGTTTAGATGTGGTAGAATACTGTACTATTTTGTATTTGCTTTGTCTTTATGTTTGCCTTATAAGTAAGTTTTTATTTTAATCTACAAAACATGATTCTTTTCAAATTTCTTCTTCTGAAGGCCACCATGCCACATAAAACTGTGTTTCTTCAGTTTTTCTATTATTACATATTCTAAGGTTTGTCCATGCTTTTATATATGGGGTTGAATTTCAAGAAAAGGAAGGAAGCAAGATAAATATCCATAGCATGTTGTGACATTTCAGATGATCCAACTTTTTTTTCTTTTATTTTTTAAAAACCAGAAACATGTGCTTGGATTTCTCAAGTGTTTGATTGAAATGAGCTTAATAATTCTAAGACAGTGTAGCTAGCAAATTTAAGTAATTAATCATTGGTTTCTAAATAATATTCATAGAATTGTGTATAAGAAAATAGCTGTACTAAGGGTCAATGGAATGTGATTTTAGTTCCAGCTAAGATACTTAAAATCTTGTATGACCTTAGGCAAGTAATCTAACTTCTCAGGGTTTGTTGTTTTCATTTGTACTGCCTATAGTAAGAATACTAAAAAAATCATATAAAGTATGCAGAATAGCTTTAAAAATATAAGTTGTTATGATGTTATTTTATCATTCATATGCATTTTACTCTAGTCAGAAGACATACTGCATTAAGATTTGATACCAGGCTTGATTTTCTTAAACCAAATTTATGAGGACAGATATTTGTAGTTTGATGGTTATTATACTTCACACCTGTTATCAAGTGTTTGTCTTGCTGTTAACTAGATGTGAGCCCTTAAGTTAGCTAACTGCTCTAATCCTCGGTTTCCTCATTTGTAAAGTGGACAGAAGTATAAAGGTGACAGAAACACCTAACTTGGGATTTTTGTAAAGAACAGATGATACAGTACACATAGTGTTCTAAGTCCAGTGCCTTATTCACAGGAAGTGCTCAGTAATGGTGGGATTTGCAAACAAGTGGCCATACAGGAGGGCCTGCAGGTGGATAATTTAAAATGTGGTCAGGCAGGTAGTGAGTTTGCTTATACTTGTGATATTTAATCCTATTTAATCCTAAGAACTTATTTAGCTTCCATGTTTGACATACATTCTTCTGACAGGACATTGGAAGAGAAACAGATACAGTGGTTGGAAGAAAAGCACAAGCTTCATGAGCGTATCACAGACAGAGAAGAAAAGTATAATCAAGCTAAGGAGAAACTTCAGCGAGCTGCAATTGCCCAGAAAAAGGCAAGTGGTTCTTATTAAAGTGATTTCTGGCCGGGCGCGGTGGCTCACACCTGTAATCCCAACACTTTGGGAGGCAGAGGCGAACAGATCACGAGGTCAGGAGATTGAGACCATCCTGGCTAACGTGGTGAAACCCATCTTTACTAAAAAAATACAAAAAAATTAGCCAGATGTAGTGGCGAGCGCCTGTAGCCCCAGCTACTCTGGAGGCTGAGGCAGGACAATGGCATGAACCCGGGAGGCGTAGCTTACAGTGAGTCAAGATTGTGCCACTGCACTCCAACCTGGGTGACAGAGCAAGACTCTGTCTCAAAAAAATAAAATAAAATAAAAAGTGATTTCTGTGGAGTAAAATATAATTAAATCTTTTTTCTTCTTTTTTTCTTTTCTTTTCTTTTTTTTTTTTTTTTTTAAGAGTCTGACTCCATGACGCAGGCTGGATTGCAGTGGTGCGATCTCGGCTCACTGCAACCTCCATCCCCTGGATTCAAGCGATTCTCATACCTCAGCCTTCAAGTAGCTGGGATTATAGGCAAGTGCCACCATGCCTGGCTAATTTTTGTATTTTTAGTAGAGATAGGGTTTCCCATGTTTGCCAGGCTGGTCTCAAACTCCTGACCTCTAGTGGTCCTCCCACCTCAGCCTCCCAAAGTGCTGGGATTATAGGCATGAGTCACCACATCCATCCTAATAAACTCTTATAGGAGAATAAATATATAGTTGAATCTGAGATTTTAGTGATATGTTTCATTTAATATATAAGCATGACATTTTGCTGTCAACCTTGCAGAAATACATTGGGAAAATCCAGACTATCCAGCAGGTTTGTTTCTAAATTTTGTGTGTAAGTGAATTGTTTTGAGTTGACATGCATTTTTCCACACAGAAGGTGTTTTTCAGAGTGATAGTTTCCAGGCCAACCCATGGAAGTCATATTTTACACATTCTCCAGTTAAATTATAGTGTGATTAAGATTGTTTCATTTATGCTTAATATCTATTTTATTACTTTTATAGTGAAAAGGCTTGTTTCCAATTCAGAAATACAAGAGCAAGTATTTCTTTGCTCCAGCAGGAGGAACTGGGACTCCCTTGGCTTCTGAAACCACCACAGTAGTTCCCACAGCATTGATCCTTTTTAAGTTTTACCTTAGCAGGCATACTTTTCTCCAGAACCTAACTTTGTTTTCTTGGAAACAGTCCAGGGCATTATGGAAATAATGTATCTAGATGGATCTTCTAAGTCAGTGGTTTACAACTTTTTTCTATTTCAGCAAACCCAAGGAATGTAACAGGTCCCATTAGTAACCATGACTCATGGCAGTGATTAAGGGAGGAGAAGGACATGGTAATCTTTTCAACAGGATTAGAGGAAGAGGAGGGACATGATAAAGTGTGTGTGTGTGTGTGTGAGATATGTAAAGTCCCAGAAATAATTTGAGTTGTCTCCATTTGATAAATTCCCTTAATAGTAGCATTTGTTGTGGAGAGGAGAAAAGATCTGAGATGAGAGGAAAATATTTCTAGATGTAGTAACCATTATCTTAATATCTGTTTGTTTATTGGAAAGGTTAACTGTTCATATTTGGGTAAGAGAAAATAACTCTAGATCCTTCACTATTCTGAATTTGAAAACTCACACATCAGTTCCTAGACCCATTTTTATGTAATTGGATAGCACTGCCAAATGTTGCTGACAGTTGGAGTGACAACATAAGTAGTCTAAAAGTCATTACTTCTCTACTTTCTTGGTCTCTGAATATTACTTTTATCTTCTCATAATACTAGAAGTAGTATTATTAGAAAAACAGCATTTATTATATAGGGATCCCAGTGTTTTATACCCAAATATACACACTTGTTTGTTTTTCTGTATATGTTACTTTTTTTTACTTTCTGTCGATGTAGGTACTGAAAAGTGTATGGATATTAATGGGATTTCAGAGGATTGTTTTATGACCTATGATCTCAGAAATCCTACTGATTTTTGTTTGCACTGTGTTTGAAGCCTAGAAACATTTGAAGCCACGTTACAGCAAGAAATTGTAAGAGCTAAATTTTGAGACTTTAGGGATAAGTATCTTACAGATCAAATTCTAATTATTGAGGTTAGTTTGGGTTGAATTCTTTTGAAGCAAAAGTGACACCCAGTGGTGAGATTATCAACTAATCATAAGTATACCAGAAGGAGGGGAGGAGGTGATATTTTAAAAAATCTACAAAATATAGCCAGACCCCATCTCTACAAAAAATGAAAAAACTGTGCATGGTGGCACATGCCTGTAGTCCCAGCTACTTGGAAGGCTGAGGTGGGAGGGTCACTTGAGCCCAGGAGTTCAAGATTGCAAAGAGCTGTGATGGTACCAGCCCTCCAGCATGGATGACACAGCAAGACCCTATCTCAGAAAAAAAAAAAAAAAAATTTAAACAAAAAAACCCAAAAACACTACAAAGTAACATTTCATTAGTATTGCAACAGGGTGAATTTTTTTTTCTACTGAAACATCTGCCAGATGATGAGTGTGACGATAGTAAATAGTCATTTTACTTTTTAAAATGTGATCTGTGGATTGCGATTTAAGTCATAGTGAAATTGTTAAGGTCAATTCAGTGAATGATTATGACCTAGAGTTGTCGTACTACGTGGGACACTACCCTAGGAGCTTACAAGTTTATATCAATTAAAATAGAAAAACATCATGTGTAACTTAGAAATACAATTAAAAAGTATGTAAGTGTATGTAATTTTAGGACTGGAAGGGATCTTAGCATTCAGATAGCTTTTACAAGTTAGCAAACTAAGAGAGGAAGTACCCAAGAAGATTACTTAACGAGTAAGAATCAAAAGTTGACTAAAATCTACATGTTTCTGTTCTCAGTCTGGTACTCTTTCCACTGCTCTGTTAGGCTTTAATTTCCTGCTTTCTTTGATTCCAAATACTTTACAATTTTTCGCTTAATATAGCTATGGTCCATATGAGTCGTTTCTTGTATCAGAATAATCACTGTAAATTAATTTAACTCATACCCTTTTCCCATTCAAGTTAAAGATAATGCTTCTATTTGACAATTTTAGCTATCAGATTTATACATAAATATAATTCATAAGAGTGCAACAGACTTTTTAGGTTCTTTAATGCCAAAAGTCATAACATTTTTTGCCGTAAGACTTAACAAAAATCACAAATTATGATACCCAGGGCAGAAATAATCCTTTAGAGTTGCTTTCCTGTGAAAAGTTCTTTTTTCCCTCAGGCTGGATAAGATGGCTCACTGCCATCTGTGTTTACTCAGAGCTCCAAGCTCCTAAGCACAGAGATTGTCATTTCTGCTGTTTTTAAGTAGTCTTTGGTGTAAATGATGTTTTGTTGTGTTGATTTGTTTGGAAAAGTTTGACCAGGATCTTGAGTTGGGATGCCCTTCTATGATTGATACATACAGAGAGAATGTATTTCCCCATCCCCACTGAAGAGAGATCTCTTGAAGCGAACACAGTGAGTTGGATTTTTCTTTTTTCTTGAGGAACCTGAAATGACAACTTGTTATTTTTATTCTAAGGTATATGTCTCTGAAATACTTCTTGGTCAGATACTATTATGAATGTTTTCAAAAAAGAGATGAATCATAGTCTTGAAGTTGCAAAATATCTGATTGAATATGTTGTGTGGCCTAGATTATGCTATATACACTGGGGGGAAATAGAAGCCGTGATTACTCCTTGACTTTGATAACTATATAATCTTGTTGGAGAAATAAGATAACATGCAAGAAACACCTAAATAATCCCACTAGTCACTCGTGGGTGATTTATGTGGACTCTACAATTTGAGAACCACTGTGCTAGATAGAAAAAAATCTGAAGACAAGGAGACCAGTTAGGAAGATGCTATAGTAAACTTAAAGTGAGGTAAGAAGTCTAAAATTGGGACTTGGAATATAGGAATGAAGGTGAAAGTTGACTGCCAGAGGTATTCCAAAGGAAAAAATAATTGCAGAATATATTGGTAAATAAGAAAGAAAACTATGAAGTATTTTAGCTGTGAGAAGACGTAAGTGGAGTTATAATGGATTGAAGAACATCAGTTGAGTAGAAAGATATGAAACATACGTCAGATAGGAAATGATGGCAGTACATCCATGTAGACATGATGTAGAGTCTTAAGTAAAGATATTATATAGGTAACTAGAAATAATAGAATGTGAATTTCAGAGATGAATAATTCAAATTAGAGAAATAGAAACTCAAGATTTTGCAGATCGCCGAAGAATACTAAATTTACTTAGAACGAGGAGCTAGGTGTGGTGGTGAACAGAGGTAGAAGCTATATTGTGATGTTGTGGGAACCAAAGGTAAAGAAAGGTATCAAAGATAAATGGTCATTAACATAATCATTGAAAAAAAGTTAATTGGATTTGACTAGAAGGTGATAAAAGGGGAGTCCCAGCCTTAATTCTTACACCTATATTCTTTTAATTGTTGTATTAGTCCTTTGTGTCATAATGTTTATAACACTAAGGCATCCATTTGACTATCCTGTGATTGTGTTGGACCACTCAAGTAAAAATTAGAATCATTCCTTTCCACTAATTTTCCCTCTGGACTTTCCATTTCTTTCAGTAGAAGTTATTCTTGCAGTCACTTAGGCTTCAAACCTGTGATTCATCCTGAGGTCTGCCTTATCTCCAAATTTAGTCAGGCACTATATTAGTTTCCTAGGGCTACTGTGACAAATTACCACTAACCTTGTGGCTTAAAACAACAGAAGCTTATTCTCTCACAGTTCTGGAGCCTAGAAATCTACAGTCAGAGTGCCAGCAGAAGCATGCTTCTTCAAAAGGCTCTGGAGGAGGATCTTTTTTCATGCCCCTTGTCTAGCTTCTGGTAGTTGCTGGTAATCCTTGGGGTTCCTTGGGTTTTAGACGGACACATCTCTCCAGTCTCTGCCTTGTCTTTACATGATGGTCTCCCTGTGTATCTGTTGCTCTGTGTCCAGATTTCACTCCTCTTATGTAAGGGCATCAGCCATAGGGGATTTAGGGCCCACTGTAATCCAGTCTAACTTCATCTTAACTTGATTACATTTGTAGACCCTATTTCCAAATAAGATTACTCTAGGGTCTTTTCCAATACCAGCGATCATTTCTCTGTTCTCTGGATACCAACCAGGTGTCCAGAAATTCAATTCTGAAACTATCTACATGGAGTTAGAGTCAGATCCCACAAGTTAAAGGGCTCAGTCCCACAAGACTGCCCCAACTGCAGATACCAGCTGCAAGTCTGAGTCACCTATATTCTGACTGACTAACTTAGGGGTTCCCACAACCCCCTCCTTCAGTTTAATAGTTTGCTAGAATGGCTCACAAAATTCAAGAAAACACTATATTTACCAGTTTATTGTAAAGAATAAAAGTCAGGAATAGCCAAATAGGAGAAATGCATTGGGCAAGGTGTTGGGGGTCGGGGTGTAGAGCCTCCATGCCCTCTCTGTGTGAGCCACCCTCCCAGCAAGTCAGTGTGGTCACCAGTCTGGAAGCTCTCAAAATCTCGTTGTTGAAGAGTTTTTGTAGACCAAAATCTCCAGCCCCCACCCCTTCATACGGGTCAGGGGAGTGAACCTGAAAGCATTCACCATCTAATCACTTGGTCTTTCTGGTGACCAGCCCCCATCCTTAGGCTGTCTAGGGGCCTCAACTTTAAGTTACCTCATTAACATCAACTCAGGTATGATTGAAAGGGACTTGTTATGAATTATACAAAAACACTTCTATCACTTATACAGTTCCACAGGTCTTAGCAGCTCTGTACCAGGAATTGCGGACAAGGACCAAATATATTTCTTATTATACCAGTCACATTCTAAGGTTCTGGGTGCCCGTGAATTTTTGGGAGACACTATTCAACCTAAAATAAGAACTCATAAAGCCTATGAATTCTTCCTTTATGATGCCTCTCAAATTTTCCCCCACCCCATTTATTTTCATTCCTATTACTAACATCCTTGGTCAGACTGTCTTCCCTACAAGGTTTATCTGTATTCATTTATCCAATTTACTCAACAGATCTGTTAAGCATCTATTATGTATCAGGTACTTACTCATTCACTGGAATACAGAAGTAAACAAAGACCCTGCACCGAGGAGTTTACAATGTAGTTGGTTAGGAGACATAGAATAAAGAAAGAAATACTATCAGGTGGAGGTGAGTACTAAGAGGAAAATTGACAGGAGTAGGCTGGGCGTGGTGGCTCACACCTGTAATCCCAACACTTTGGGAGGCCAAGGCGGACGGATCACCTGAGGTCAGGAGTTCGAGACCAGCCTGGCCAACATGGGGAAACCCCATCTCTACTAAAACTACAAAAATTAGCCAGGCATGGTGGCAGGCGCCTGTAATCCCAGTTACTCAGGGGGCTAAGACAGGGAGAATTGCTTGAACCCTGGAGGCAGAGGTTGCATTGATCTGAGATGGTGGCAGTACATTCTAGCCTGGGCAACAGAGGAAGACTCTATGTCAAAAAAAAAGAAAATTGACAGGAGTAGGGGGTGCTGTTTTATGTAGGTGGTCAGGCAAGGCTTCTCTGGTAAGGTAACCTTTGAGCAGAGACTGAAGGAAAGGAGGGAGGATGCCACGTTGTTATACGTAAGGTAAAGGTGTTCCAGACAGAGGGAATAGCAAGTACAAGAGAGGCAGGAATCTGCTTGGTATGTTGAAGGAACACAGGAGGCCCAGGAAGCTAGAATAGAGAGAGGTATAGTAGGAGGCCAAATTATGCCATGACTTCAGCTTTTATTCTCAGTTAAGGTAGGAACACACTGGAGATTTTTGAATTGAGAAATGATATCTGAATTACATTTTTGACGAATCTCTGACTGTTGTGTAGAGGGGCAGAATAGGAGTCAGGGAAACCACGTTTTCGTAGTCCAGGTTGCAGATCAGCACTAAAAAGGATGAGTTTAGAGCTAAAAAACACAATAACAATACTTAACTCAATGGATAGATTTAATAGCAGACAACGTCACCATCATCAACAGACGAGCAGAAATCAGTGACAGAGACAGAAGATGTACAGTGAGGAACATAGAAATGCCAAGAGTTGGTTTTGAAAAGATTATGAAACTGATAAAACCCTGGAAAGACTGATTGTCCTCAGACTCCCCACAAAGTAGATGAGATTTAGAGCCACAAATGAATAATATAGTGAATGAAAAAAGTGATATCTACCTATAGATATTAACTATCTGCATATAGATGTTAAAACAAAAGGAATGGTATAAAAACTGTTATGCTAATTAATCATGCAATTTAGAATAAATGAATACATTTCTTTAAGAACATCTTAAACCTAATACAAGAAGAATTAGGTCATTTGGATAGTCCTGTATCTATTAAAGAAATGAAATCTTCAGTTAAAAACCTTCCACAAAGAAATGTCTCATTTGGCTTCACTGGTAAATTATTCCAAATACTTAAGGAAGAATTAATACAAATCTTAACTCAAACTCTTCCAGATAATAGAAAAGGAGGAAACACATCTCCACTTACAAGGTTAGAACCTGATACAATCAATATAAGAAAAGAAAAATTGCATTATAAACATAGATACAAAAATCTTAAATATTAGCAAACTGAATTTAGTGATACAGAAAAATGATAATATATCATGAGCATTTAGGTTTTATTCTAGGAATATAGGTGGCTTAACGTGCAAAATTGTTCAGTGTAATTCAACACCCTAACAGAACAAAGAAGGAAAACTATTGTGATCCTCTTAAGAGACTCAGAAACATAATTTGACAACATTCAACAACCATTCATGATAAAAACTTCTGCCAAACTAGGAACAGAAGGGAATTTTCAATCTTATAAATGGTATCTACAAAAATTCTGCAGCTAACATCATACTTACTGATTAAAAATATTGACTGCTTCCCCTTACTTACCCAAGGTCAGGAACAGATGTCTGCTATTACTATTTTGTTGAATATTTTATCGGAGGTTCTAGCTTGTATAATAAGGCAAGAAAAAGAAATGTAGCGGGTGGCTGGCCAAGATGGCCAACTAGAAGCAGCTAGTGTGTGCCACTTTCATGGAGAGAAATAGAAGGAGTAAGTAAATACAGCACCTTCAACTGAAGCATCCAGGTACATGCATTGGGATTCATCAAGAAAACAACTTGACCCAGAAAGATCCAAAGCAAGCAGGACAATCACCCACTTGGGAGTGACACAGAGCCAGGGGAGCCTCCTCTTCCCAGGGAAGTAGTGAGTGAGTGAGTGAGTGACCCCGGCGACCCACACTTCTCCTTGGATCTTTGCAACCCACGGGTCAAGAGATCCCCTTATGAGCCCACTCCACCAGGGTCTGCAGCCTGATACACAGAATTACGTGGAGTCTCAGCAATGCAGCCGCTCAGATACACATAGAGCCCTGGGAGCTTTAGATACCCAGGTTTCCCATCAAAAGCAACTGCAACTCCAGCCAAGCGGGATGTTAGACCCCTGTACATACCCCTAGGAAAGAGGCTGAATCCAAGGGATAGAGCAGTGATAGTCTGCAGGCCCCACTACCATGGCACCCTGCAGGATAAGACCCACTGGCTTGGAACTCTAGCCAGCCACTGGTAGCAGTGTTACACCTCTCTGAGGTGGAGCTCCCAGAGGGAGGGATGGGCTGCCATCTTTGCTGTTTTGTAGCGTTAGTTATTGTTGCCTTCAGTGCAGCCACCCGATGGAAAAGTGCCCAGACTGTTTTTTTATGCAGGTCCCGGACCCTGCTTCTCAATGAGTGGGGGATCTCCCGACCAGGGTCACTAGTCACTCTTGTTGGTGTTTTCCACCTGGCAGTGGTTCCAAGCCTCCCTGGGACAGAGTTCCCAGGGGGAGGGATCGGCTGTCATCTTTGATGTTTCACATTCTTAGCCGTTGTTGCCTTTGGGCTCTAGGGAGTCTGAGATGGTTAGGGACTGGAGTGGTCCCCTGGTACACAGCTCTAAGGAGAAGTGGCCAGGCTGCTTTCTCATGTGGCTCCTGGATCTCGTTTCTCCTCACTGGGTGGAATCTCCTGACAGGTCTACAACCATACCTCCACCAGTGTTTTCTGGCCAGCAGTAGTTTCAGACCTCCCTGGAATGGATCTCCCAGAGAGAGGGTTGGGCTGCCAGCTTTGCTGTTTTGCAGCTTTAGCTCTTTGCCTTTGGGATCTGGAGAGTCCGAAGCAACTCTCGAGGAGACCCCCATCACAGCACAACTGATCTATGAAAAAGTGGCCAGACTGCTTTTTCACGAGTCCCTAATCCCATTCCTCCTCAGTGGACAGGGCCTTTTGACCAGGGTTTCCAGCCATCTGCACCAGTGTTTTTTGACTGGCAGCAGTTTCAAACCTCCCTGGAACAGAGCTCTCAAGGAGAGGGTGGACCACCACTTCCGCTGTTTAGCAGCCTTAGCTGTTGTCTTCAGGCTTTAGAGAGTCTGAGGTGACTAGGGGCTGGAGTGGACCCCTAGCAAAGCATGGCTGCCCTATGGAAAAAGCCAGATGGCTTTTTTATGTGGGTCCCTGATTCTGTTACTCCTCACTAGGTGGGATCTCCCAACCAAAGTCTCTAGCCACCTCCTGTTAGTGTGTTCTGCTGGCAACAGGTCTGTGCCTCCCTGGGACAGAGCTCCCAGAGAGAAGGGCAGTCCTCCATCTTTGCTGTTTCACAGACTTCCTTGTTGATATCTTCAGGTACTGGAAAATTCAAGATGAAAAGGGATTGGAGCAGACCCCCAGCATACTGTAGCAGCCCTATGGAAAAGTGGCCAGACTGTTATGTATCTCTGATTCTGTATCTCCTCACTGAGCAGGTCCTTCCAACCTGGATCTCCAGCCATCCCCACCAGGGCCATCAAGCCAGTAGCAGCTCTGTTACTATCTGGGACAGAGCTCCTAGTGGGAGGGATGGGTTGCCATCTTTGCTGTCTTGTAACCCTCACCCTTACTGTCTCCAGGCTCTGGAGAGTCTGCAGGGACCAGGGGCTGGTACGGATGCCCAACACAAAACACCCACCTCCGAAAAGTTGCCAGACTGTTCTCCTTGCAAGTCCCAGTCCTCACTTCTCCTCCTTGGGCAGGGTCATCCAACCTGGAACTCTAGCACAACTACCCTGACCTTGGTTGACCACTTCAATCAGAGGCAGCCCAGCAGTTAAAGGAATGCCCCCAAGCAGAGATGGAACTATCAGACAGAAGGAATCAACTGAAGAACTCTAGCAACTTAGATGGTCAGAGTATCAACTCACATGGCCACTAGTTCTCCAACAAGGGTTCTTAACCAGGCTGAGTTGACTGAAGTGACACAAATAGAAATCAGAATATGGGTAGGCATGAAGATCATCAAGATTCAGGAGAATGGCAAAACCCAATCCAAGAAAACTAAGAATCACAATAAAACGATACAGGCACTGACGTATGAAATAGCCAGTATAAAAAAGAACCTAACTGATCTGATAGAGCTGAAAAACACACTATAAGAATGTCACAATGCGATCACAAGTATTAACAGCAGGAGAGAGACCAAGCTGAATAATCTCAGAACTTGAATACTGGCTCTTTGGAATAAGACAGTCAGACAAAAATAAAAAAGAATAGAAAAGAATGAACACAACCTCCAAGAAATATGAGATTATGTAAAAAGGCCAAATCTACAAATCATTGGCATCCCTGAAAGGGTTGGGGAGAAAGCAAACAACTTAGAAAACACATTTCAGGATATTGTCCAAGAAAACTTCCAACAGGAACTATAGAGAACAAGATTCTACACAGGAAGATAATCCCCAAGACATATAATCATCAGATTTTCCAAGATCAAAATGAAAGAATATTAAAGGTACTTGGAGAGAAAGGGCATGTCACCTACAAAGGAAACCCCATCAGGCCAACAGCTGACCTCTCAGCAGGAACCCTTCAAGGCAGAAGAGACTGGGGACCTGTAATCAACATTCTTAAGAAAATCTTCAACCAAGAATTTCATATCTGGCCAAACCTTCCTCAATAAAGGAGAAATAAGATCCTTTTTAGATAAGTAAATGCTGAGGGAGTTTTAGATAAGCAAATGCTTATAAAATGGAGACCCATCTTACAAGAGATCTTGACAGGAACACTAAATTTGGAAAGATGGTTACCATGATTCTGCTGAGAGAGAGCATAAAAAAAAAAGATAGTTACCAGCCAATACAGAAACACACTTAAGTACACAGATTAGCCACACTATAAAGCAACCACACAAACAAGCCAGCCTAATAACCAGCTAACAACACAATGACAGGATCAGATCCACACATATTAATACTGACCTTGAATATAAATGGGCCAAGTGCCCCCATTTAAAAGGCACAGAATGGTAAACTGGATGAAAAAGCAAGACCCAATGATATGCTGTCTTCAAGAAACCCGTCTCATATGTGATGACACCCATAGGCTCAAAATAAATGGATGGAGGAACATCTGCCAAGCAAATAGAAATCAGAAAAATGCCGGGGTTGCAATCCTAATTTCAGACAAAACAGATTTTAAGCCAACAAAAATCAAAAAGGACAAGGGATTACATAGTGGTAAAGGGTTCAATTCAATAAGAAAACCTAACTATCCTAAATATATATGCTCCCAACATAGGCGCACCCAGATTTATAAAGCAAGTTCTTAGAGACCTACAAAGAGACTTACACTCCCACAAAATAATAGTGGGAGACTTCCACATTCCACTGACAGTATTAAATCATCAAGGAAGAAAGTTAGCAAAGATATTCAGGACCTGAACTTAACATTGGACCAGATGGATCTGATAGACCTCTACAGAACTCTTCATCCAAAAACAACAGAATATACATTTTTCTCATTGCTGCATGACACATACTCTGAAATTGACCACACAATCAGACATAAAACAATCCTCAGCAAATGCAAAATAACTGAAATACCAAACACACAGCACAATAAAAGTTGAAATCAAGACTAAAAATATAATTGCTCAAAACCATGCAATTACATGGAAGTTAACCTGCTCCTGAATGACTTTTGAGTAAATAATGAAACTAAGGCAGATATCAAGAAGTTATTTGAAACTAAGAGAACAAAGATACAACATACCAGAATCTCTGGGACAGCTAAGGTAATGTTATGAAGGAAATATATAGCACCAAATGCCCATATCAAAGAGTTAAAAAGATCCCAAATTAACAACCTAGCAGCACAACTAAAAGAATTAGAGGACCAAGAGAAAACCAACCCAAAGCTAGCATTAGAGCTGAACAGAAGGAGATCAAAACATGAACAGCCATTCAAAAGATTAACTAATTCAGGAGTTGCATTTTTGGGAAAATTGATAGGCCACTAGATAGACTAATGAAGAAAAATGAGAAGATCCAAATAAACACAATTAGAAATGACAGAGAGGATGTTACCACTGACCCCCCAGAAATACAAACAACCATCACAGACAACTATGAACACCTTTCTGCATAAAAACTAACAAACAACAAACAAACTAACAAAGCTAGAAGAGATAGATAAATTTCTGGACACATACACCTTCCCAAGACAGAACCAGGAAGAAGTTGATACCCTGTACAGACCAATAATGAGTTCTGAAATTGAGGCAGTAGTAAATATCTGCCAACCAAAGAAAGCCCAGGACCAGATGGATTCACAGCCAGATTCTACCAAATGTTCAAAGAAGAGCTGGTACTGTTTCTACTTAAACTATTACAAAAAATAGAGGAGCAGGAAATCCTTCCCAAATCATTCTGTGAAGCCAGCATTGTCCTGATAACAAAACTTGGCAGACACACAACAATGGAAACTTTAGGCCAATATCTTTGATGAACATTGATGCAGAAATCCTCAACAAAATACTTGCAAACCGAATCCAGTAGCACATCAAAAACCTAATCTACCATGATCATATAGGTTTTATCTCTGGGATGCAAGGTTGGTTCAACATGTGCAAATCAATAAAGGTGATTCATCACATGAACAGGACTAAAGACAAAAACCACATGTTTATCTCAATAGATGTAGAAAAGGCTTTTGACAAAATTTAACATCCCTTTATATTAAAAACTCAATAAACTAAGTATTGAAGGAATATACTACAAAATGTAAGAACCATCTGTGGCAGACCCACAGCCAACATCATACTGAATGGGCAAGTTATGGAAGCATTCTCCTTGAAAACCAGCACAAGACAATGATACCCTCTCTCACCACTCCTATTCAACAGAGTATTAGAAGTCCTGGCCAGAGTAGTTAGGCAAGAGAAAGAAAGAAAGAAAGAGAGAGAGGAGAGAGAAGAGGGAGGAGGGAAAGAAAAAGAAAGGACATCCAAATAGGAGGAGAGGAAGTAAAACTATTCCTGTTTGCAATCGACATGATTGTATGTTTAGAAAACACCCAGAGTCTCAATCCGAAAAGCTCCTTCAGCTGATAACTGTAGCAAAGTTTCTAGATACAAAATCAGTGTACAAAAATCACTAGCATTCCTGTACACCAACAGCAGCCAAGCTGAGAGCCAATCAGGAACGCAATCCCATTCACGATTGCACAAAAAGAATAAAATATTTAGGAATACAGCTAAACGGGGGTGAACAATCTCTACAATGATGATTACAAAACACTGCTTAGACAAATCAGAGATGATACAAATAAATGGAAAAGCTTTCCATGCTCATGGATAGGAAGAATCAATATCATTAAAATGGTCATACTGCCAAAAGCAACTTATTGATTCAGTGCTATTTCTATCACACTACCAATGGCATTCTTCATGGAACTAGAAAAAATACTTTTAAAATTCATATGGAACCAAAAAAGAGTCCAAATAGCCACAGCAATATCCTATGCCAAACAACAACAACAACAAAAATGTGGGCAGCATCATGCTACCTGACTTTATACTATAGGGCAACAATAACCAAAACAGCATGATATTGATACAAAAACAGACACATAGACCAATGGAACAGAATAGAGTAACCAGAATTAAGGCCTCACACCTACAACCATCTCATCTTCAACAAAGCTGACAAAAATAAGCAATGGGAAAAAGGACACCCCATTCATTAAATGGTGCTGGGATAAACGGCCATATGCAGAAGATTGAAACTAGACCTGCTTACACCATATGCAAAAATCAACTCAAGAAGGATTAAAGACTTAGATGTAAAATCCAAAACTATAAAAATGCTGGAGGACAACCTAGGCAATACCATTCAGGACATAGGAACTAGCAAAGATTTCATGGTGAAGATGCCAAAAGCGGCCAGGCGCGGTGGCTCAAGCCTGTAATCCCAGCACTTTGGGAGGCCGAGACGGGTGGATCACGAGGTCAGGAGATCGAGACCATCCTGGCTAACACAGTGAAACCCCGTCTCTACTAAAAAATACAAAAAACTAGCCGGGCGAGGTGGTGGACGCCTGTAGTCCCAGCTACTCCGGAGGCTGAGGCAGGAGAATGGCGTAAACCCGGGAGGCGGAGCTTGCAGTGAGCTGAGATCCGGTCACTGCACTCCAGCCCGGGCGACAGAGCAAGACTCTGTCTCAAAAAAAAAAAAAAAAAAAAGAAGATGCCAAAAGCAATCACAACAAAAGCAAAAGTTGATAAATGGGTTCTAATTAAGAGCTTCTGCACAGCAAAAGAAACTGTCAACAGAGTAGACAGACAACATACAGAATGGGAGAAGACATTTGCAAACTATGCATCTGCATCTGACAAAGGTCTATCCAGCATCTAGAAAGAACTTAAATTTACAGGATAAAAGCAACTCCAATCAAAAGTAGGCAAAGGAAATGAACAGGTCATTTTCAAAAGAAGACATACATGTGACCAACAAGCATATGAAATAAAGCTCAATATCACTGATCATTAGAGAAATGGAAATCAAAGCCACAGTGAGATACCATCTCACACCAGTCAGAATGGCTATTAAAAAAAAAAAAAAACAGATTTTGGCAGGGTTGTGGAGAAAAGGGAATACTTATACATTGTTGGTGGGAGTGTAAATTAGTTCAACCATTGTAGAAAGCAGTGTGGTAATTCCTCGAAGAGCTAAAAACAAAACTACCATTGGACCCAGCAATACCATTACTGTGTAAATATACCCAAAAGATTATAAATCTTTCTGCCATAAAGACACATACATGCATATGTTCATTGCAACACTATTCACAATAGCAGAGACATGAGAATCAACCTAAATGCCCATCAATGGAAGATTGGATAAAGAAAATATATACACCATGGAATACTATACAGCCATAAAAAAGAATGAGATAATGTCCTTTGCCAGGTACATGGATGGAGCAAGAGGCCATTATCCTTAGCAAACTAACAAAAGAAAGGAAAACCAAATACTGCATGTTTTCATTCTCGTAAGTGGGAGCTAAATGATGAGAACACGTGGACACAAAAGGGAACAACAAACACTGGGGCCTACTTGAGAGTGCAGCATAGGAGGAAGGAGAGGATCAGAAAAAATAACTTGGGTACTAGGCTTAGTACTTGGGTGATGAAATAATCTATTTACCTATAAAACAAACTTGCACATGAGTTTACCTATAAAACAAACCTGCACATGTACCTCTGAGCGTAAAAAAAGTTTTAAGAATAAAGAAATGGACATAAAGAGTAGAAAGGAAGTTAAAATTATCATTCACAAATGTCACTGTGCATGCATAAAAGTCAAATCTGTCAAACTGTTAAGGTGTATTTTTAAAATTTCTAGATACAAAGTCAAGTAACAAATACCAGTTATTTTTCTTTACACACACAATTAGAAGATATTTAAATGCCATTTACAATAGCATGAAAATACATAAAATACCTAGGAACAAATCTATTGAAAGATGTTTATGCCTTCTACACTGAAATACAAATACTGCTAAGAAAAATTGAAGAATGCCTAAAGGGAAAACTGTACCATGTTCATGACTTGGAAGATTCAATATTAAGGTGTCAGTTCTTCCCAAATTTATCCATAAGTTGAATGCAGTTCTAATCAAGAGCTCAGCAGGTTTATTTGTAGAAATTAGAAAGTAGATTCTAAAATTCATCTGAAAGTACAAAGGACTGGAATAACCAAAGCAATCTTGAAGAACAATAAAACCACCAGGTATCAACACCAAATATAAGCTACAGTAATTCAGTGTGGTATTGGCATAAGGATAAACAGGCAAATGGAACAGTAGCAGAAGTAGGTTTACATTAAAGGTACCATTGCATTTTGATAAGGAGGCTCCTTCAAATAGATAGTAGTGAGTCAATTGATTAAACTCAACCTAACCTCACAACATAGATAAAAATGAAAAAATAAAGCTTCCAGATGAAAACTTGGGAGAAAATTTTAGGGTCTTGGGATAGTAAAAGTAAGCAGGATGCAAAAAGTTCTTACTATAAAATACATGATTGATGTAATTGATTTTATTTAAATTAAAAGCTTTTTATTAAGGGATACTCTTAATAGAAAATGACACCACAGGCTGGAGAAGGTCAATCTGCAATACATATGTATCTGACACACGATTCATATCTTGAATATATAAAGAACTACAAATCAGTAGGAATCAGGTTACTCAAAAGTTTTAATGGACAAAAAACTAGGATGGACACTTCACAAAGAAGGGATATCCAGATGACTAACATGCATAAGAAAAGGTGCTCAGTACCTTTAGCTACCAGGAAAATGTAAATTAAAACTACGGTGAGATACTGTATTTCACCAAAACAGGATGCAAAAACTAAAAGACTGACCATACCAAGTATTGGCAAAAATGTGGAACAGCTGGAACTCACATATTCCTGGTGAAAATGTAATTGGTAGAACTGCTTTAGAAAATTGGCAGTATCTACTAAAGCTAAAACATGTAAACACTATGACACACTCATAGGTGTATACTCAAGAGAATGAGGTACTTACATCTGCCAAAAACTTGTTTAGGAATGTTCATAAAATATGATATCCCCAGACTGGAAACAATTTAAATTTTCATCAACAGGAAAATGGATAAAATGTGGTATATTTGTACAGTGGATGACAGCATTACAATGAAAAAGAAGTGCTGTGACAATACAACACCCATGGCTTAGTCATATAAAATGCTGAGAAAAAAGTCCAGATACAAAAGAGCATAAATTTATTATTTCTTTCATATGAATGGGTGGATGGATAGACAGATGGACTCCTTAACTACCTATAAATTCATAAATAAATACTTATGGTGATAAAGGCTAGAAGGAAGCCTTCTGGGATGTTGGAGGATGTGGGACAATCAAAGCATGAGAAAGAATGTTCGTGCAGAGTTATTTGTAATAGTCCCAACTGGAAATAATGCAAATAACCCTTGATGGTATACTGAGTGAATATACTAGACTATGGAGTAATCATAAGTGGAATATAATATGTGGGAATTAATGAAGTATATCTGTAAGTAACAAATCTCACAATGTTGAGTTAAATAAAGCCATTAATAAAAGAGTACATACTATGATTGTATGTATATGAGGTTCAAAAATAGGCAAAAGTAAACTATACTTTTGGAAGTAAATTAGTTGGTTACCTTTTCAGAGGATGACAGGCCTAGTGATTGGAAGGGGGAAAGGAAGGGGCCCTTCTGGCATGGCAGTACTCTTGACCTACAAGGGAATCATGCCAGCATTTGTTTTGTGGTTTTTCATTGAGCTTTACATTTATATTCTATTCATTTCTCTATAAGATTATATTTCAGTTAAAAAAGAATTCAAAAACAAATACCTAAAAGGTTTGTAGTGACTAAATGAGTTTTAACATCATAGGTGTTTTTCTATTAAAAAACAAAAGACCTGTGTATAAAAACTGAAAAAAAAAAAAATACTACTTTTTTCCATATACTCCTTTTGCATTTTACCTGGGCTTTTCCATATTATTTAATCAAACCATACAATATTTACTTAGAAATTTTTTCCTTTGGCCGGGTGCGGTGGCTCAAGCCTGTAATCCCAGCACTTTGGGAGGCCGAGATGGGCGGATCACGAGGTCAGGAGATCGAGACCGTCCTGGCTAACACGGTGAAACCCCGTCTCTACTAAAAATACAAAAAAAACTAGCCGGGCGAGGTGGCGGGCGCCTGTAGTCCCAGGTACTCGGGAGGCTGAGGCAGGAGAATGGCATGAACCCGGGAGGCGGAGCTTGCAGTGAGCTGAGATCCGGCCACTGCACTCCAGCCCGGGCAACAGAGCAAGACTCCGTCTCAAAAAAAAAAAAAAAATTTTTTTCCTTTGTATATTGTAAAGTTTAAATTTTTTCCTTTTAAGATTTAGAAAGGCAACTTTTAAACAGATGCATCCATATCTATCTTAGCTTTCTGATCCTTCAGTTTATTAATTTTGTAGTAATTTATAAATTACAAACATGCTTGTAATTTTTTTTTTCTTTTCGTTTTTTGAAACGGAGTCTTGCTCTTTTGCCAGTCTGGAGTGCAGTGGCGCAATCTCGGCTCACTGCAACCTCCGCCTTCCAGGTTCCAGTGATTGTCCTGCCTCAGCCTCCTGAGTAGTTGGAACTACAGGCGCCCGCCACCACGCTCAGCTAATTTTTGTATTTTTAGTAGAGATGGGTTTTACCATGCTGGTCAGGATGGTCTCGATCTCTTGACCTCGTGATCTCTCTGCCTCAGCCTCCCAAAGTGCTGGAATTATAGGCATGAGCCACTGTGCCCGGCCCCGCCCCCCACCTTTTATTTTTCTTTTTTTAAGATGGGTTCTTGAGTGGCACAATCATAGCTAACTGTAGCCTTGAACTCCTAGACTTAATCCATCCTCCTGCCTCAGCCTCCCAAAACACTGGGATTACAGGCATGAGCCACTGTACCTGGCTTAGTTCTCCTAAACACATGCTATCTTCTGGGACAATGGAGAGCTCATTATTTCTTACCAGATGTAAAGGCAGACTTGGTAGTAAAATTTGACACCTTCCCTTTGTAGATTTTATTTGCAGCAATTATTGATACCAATTTTTTTTTGTTTGGCATTCATAATTGTCACATTGAGAATATTAGATAGATCTGTGGTTTATTATCTTTGCAATTTTCAGAAAGAGCCATGTCTACTAATCTTTGTTTCTAGTATTCACTGAAAACATTCATATCTAAATACAGTTTTTGGTGAATAAAATATTTTCTATATAGTTTTGTTCAAATAAGAGATTATGTATTAATATACTTGTTCATATTTCTCTTTTTCTAGAGAAAATCTCTTCATGAAAACAAATTGAAAAGACTACAAGAGAAAGTAGAAGTCTTGGAGGCAAAGAAAGAAGAATTAGAAACAGAAAATCAGGTGTTAAATAGGTAATGTGTTTGTATGTGTTTCTACCCCATGTGGTTATTTTGAGGTCATAGAACTTTGTCTCTAAGTATAACGTACCTTCTTTTCTTTTAAAATATACATTTAAAAGAGTTCTAAAACAACTTGATAACTCCTAATGTAGTATCCTTTTTTTTACCCCCTAACTGTGTTCCTTTAAACCAAAAGGTCTCTATCACATGCCAGGACAGAAAGTGTCACTGGCTTTGGTAGCAAGGAGTGGTGTTAGTTCTTGCTGCTGAGACAAGACAGTTGTAGCTATTGCATAGTTTTGAAAATTGTGGCCACAACTTTGAATCAAAGGTCAGTTTTGGTTTCCTGGTGTGGAGATATTGAGCTTTTGTAGTCACATTCAAGCACATCTGATAATCAGGATCATCAGCATTTTTAAAGCAGAGATTTGTCATATTAAGTTGTTGGTAGTGGCATTATATGACACATTTGATTCAAGTTAAGAAAAATCTTTTTAATGGTGAATTAGTGGTAGCCTTCAGCACCTTAGCTATTCAAGTATTAGGTTTTTCTGTAGTGGAAACTGCCTATAATACCATGTAGTGATGTTTTATGATGTGCACTGGTGTTCTCGGGTGCAGTTATTACCAAAAGGTGAACAATTGTTTTTTAAAGAACATTCTAGAGGTTTCTAGGCTGTAGAATTAATGCTAGCCTTACAATACTCTGTTCCAAAGTAGGAAGCCACCTTTAGTTTATTAATTTGGTAGTAATTTGTAAATTACAAACACGCTTGTAATTTTGAATTTTGTTTCAATTCTTTTTCTTTTTTTTTAATATGGGGTCTTGGTCTGTTGTCCAGGGTGGAGTACAGTGGCACAATCATAGCTAACTGTAGCCTCGAACCCCTAGGCTTAATCCATTCTCCTGCCTCAGCCTCCCAAAGCACTGGGATTACAAGCATGAGCCACCATTCCTGGCTCAGTCCTTCTAAAACAGAATTCAACTTACTTTCTCTTCCATAAACATTAATATTGAAACGTTAGCAATTCAAGATTGGCCAGCTGTGGTGCAGATCATCTAGAATTTTGAGTGATTTTGAAATTATATTTGATTACTGGTGTGATTAATGGTTATTGAAAGTCACGTCCAAAAAGATGATGATCTGTGAAGGCCTGAAAAGTTAGCCTTTTTCTCCTTGTTGTTTTTCCTAAAGTTGTGTAGCTTCACCTTTATGATTACCTTTTATAATAGGAAAAACACTGGTTTTTTTCCTATTATAAAACCAGTGTTTTTCCTATTCTCACACAGTCAACACAACATTTCTGACACCAAATGTTTGGGGTTTTTTCCTATACATGGAGTAATCAGTTCTCCAGTGGACACGAGCGAGGTGTCCTATAATTCAGGTCTGATACTGTCTACCTGGATTTAGCATCAGATCCCACAGGTAGAGGGCTCAGTCCCACAAGACTGCCCCCCACTTCAGAATGCAGCCATAAGCCCCAGGTTGTAACCCGTGCTTCTGACTGACTGGCTAAAAATGGCTGTAAATTGGGGTTCCCATGATCTGCTCATCATGTTCAATTAATTTGCTACAGCAGATTACAGAACTCAGGGAAACTTACGTTAACCAGCTTATTAGAAAGGGTATTACAAAAGATACAGACGAGCAGCCAGATGAAAGAGATACATAGGAAAAGGTATGAGGAAGGGGGCGTGGAGTTTCCATGCCCTCTCTGGGCATGCCTGCCTCCAGACACCTCCACATGTTCAGCAATCCAGAAGCTCTCTGACCCCAGCCTTTTGGATTTTTATGGAGGCTTCATTACATAGACATGATTGATTACATCATTGGCCATTGGTGATCAACTCAACCTTTAGCCCTTTACCTTCCCAGATGTCATGTGGTGGGGTGGGGTTGGAGAGTGGGGCTGAAAGTTCCAACCCTCTAATCATACCTCAGTCTTTCTGGTGACCTGCCCGATCATCCTGAAGCTATTCAGGGGCCCCCAGCCACCAGTTATCTTATTTATATACAAAAGATACTCTTATCAATGCAGAGTTTCCCAGAGTTTTAGGAGCTATGTGCCAGGAACCAAGGGCAAAGACCAAATATATATTTCTTACTATAATATCACACTGACATTTTAAAAATTAGATTGAACTATGTGAAAATCTCTATATTTGACCATATTTCACCTATTAAAAATGGCAATTTTGTAAGCTTCAATCTAGCATTTTCTTTACACTTGACCCTTGACAACATGGGCTTGAACTGCATGGATCTACTTATATGCAGATTTTTTTTTCAAGCAAACATGGATAGAAAATACAGTATTCACAGGATGTGAAACCCTCCAGTTCGGAGAACCAACTTTTCCATTATGCAGGTTTCTGCAGGGCTGACTGCAGGACTTGTATGCATAGGCTTTGATATATGAGGGATGTCCTGGAACTAATCCCATGTGTATACTGAGGGATGAACTGTATTTTTATTGGATTCTTTCTGTAAGATAAGGCACTCTTTTGGTTTAGAGTCTCCCTTTAGTTTCAGGATTCATGAATGGGAGTGAGTGGGAGGATACGAGTGAGTACCAAAGTATCAAAAGATTTTAGATCTTTAGCAAATACAACTTTATAATGAGTTGATAGTCTGCAATGCTAATGATTGCTAATGAGTAAGATGTTATGTCATGTTTCTGTTTATCTTTCTAGGTAAACAGATTTTTTATCTATATATTATATATAGATCTCATAATTTAGAAATCCTCTTCCAGTTTAAAATTACATTCTGTGAATCATACTGTGCTTCAATAGGGTATAACCATATTAAATAAACATTTTTTCTTTTTAAGACAAAATGTTCCTTTTGAAGACTATACAAGGCTTCAAAAAAGACTAAAAGATATACAGAGAAGACATAATGAATTTCGAAGTCTAATTTTGGTCCCTAACATGCCTCCAACGGCATCTATCAATCCTGTTAGCTTTCAGTCATCAGCCATGGTTCCAAGCATGGAACTACCATTTCCTCCTCATATGCAGGTATGAGCATTTATTTTTTTTTAGAAAAAAAGTCATACATTTTTGTAGGTTTTTAATGTTTAAATATGGTGATAAAACTCAAATTATCACTTTGGTCAGTGCTCAAAATTCACCACAAAAATGGCATAAACATTTAACACTAGTTTTAACTTCTTCCCTTTCATTTAGCCTAGAAATTTGCTGAATTCAGTTTGAATCATGATCCTTTAGTGATGGTGCTGGGAGTGAAATCTCTTACTGGACAAGAGGAAAGTTGATTGAGTCTTTGAGTAACCTAGAGTTTGTAGCTTATTCATAATGTTAATACTAATTACTACTGAGAATTTACTAACGCAGTGAACTGTGCATGTTCCGTGCAATGTCTAATACTAATGAAAAATGCTTTGAGGGCAGATATTACTATTCCTAATTCATAGGTAAGGGAACTGATTCAGACTGAAGTGACTTGCTATAAGATCATAGCTAATAAGTGACAAAGTTTCAAACCTAAACCTGTTGAATCCAAAACCTGGGCTCTTTCTATTGTATCAGGCCCCTGAGGTATTGAAGGAATCAGATTTGATTCGTTTTCAGAAGACGGAGTATTAATAAGTAATTATGTTTTATAATGTAAGCACAGAAGATTTTAATCACTGAATTGAATCTAAGGCCAAGTGCTTTATTATATAATAACTGCTGTTAAACACCAGTGTTGTTGGAAAGTTGCCATGTAAGTATACCTGGGCCCTGCATTAGTATTTTCTAATTCACTCCCTGGTGAATTTTACACTTAGAGAAGAACAGACTATGGGTTTCGCTTAAGGCTAGAGCCTGAGGCAGGAGAGAAGCAAAATTAGATGGTAGTTTAGCCCATGCTACTGTTTTTAGACTGCTACGGTGGTCAGCATTTCCTTGCCAGATATTATAGGCATATATAAAAGAGGCAGTCCAAGGCTGCTGCCTAACAGTTACTTTTCTACTAGCTTTTTAATAGTTTCTTTTGCTATGCTTTCTCTACATCATTTTAAGGAGGAACAACATCAAAAGGAACTCTCCCTACTTCGCAAAAGACTAGAAGAACTGGAAACAACACAAAGAAAACAATTAGAGGAACTTGGATCTTCTGGAGAATGATGTTCTTAGAGAAGAGGCACATCAAAAGAGGTGAAGTTGGTGACTCAGTAAAACTTGATGTTTTAACCTGTGGCATTTAGATACTTTTTACTGTTTGCCAAAACACTTGAATGTGCCTTAAGAAAAGGTACCTACTACTACATGCTGTATTGTATGACTGTCAGGATTTTAGGATTATACAAGTGAAGCATTACAAGAGAAAGTCTCAGAGATATTTAGAATATTTGACAATGGTTTGAGAATGAAAGGAACTAGAGTCAAGTTTTAAAATTTTTACTTTGTTGAAATTTTTTTTGGCATTTTGAGTGAAATATAACTATCATCATTAATTCCCTCTTCATCTTTGGGATACTTGGCAATAACAGGGTCTGTACACATCTTCTGGTTTACTATATAAAAATATGACAGTTTAAAAGTCAGCATAAAGAAGGTAAAGGTATCTATATTCAAAAGGCTACCTTTTCTAAAAGCTGTGTACACATAATTTATTAAATAACTTAATTTTTTTTAATCTATATTGTCTTGTGTTTAATTTTACATAAACCATATAGCATATATTTAGCAATATGACAGTCTACTGACTTTGGCTTTGTTAGAATAGAGAATAAGTGCAAATAATTAAATCATATGACTGTATTAACAAGGAGGCCATTGATTATAAAACTTGAACTCAGGTCCCTTTATAAACATTGTTGGTATTTAACTTTACTTCCCATTACTGTAGCGCTAATTAAATAATTATGTTTTGTGTCCCTAAGTATGCTCTCTCTTTTTTTTTTTATACCCATTGG
This sequence comes from Piliocolobus tephrosceles, assembly GCF_002776525.5. Classification (NCBI taxonomy): domain Eukaryota; kingdom Metazoa; phylum Chordata; class Mammalia; order Primates; family Cercopithecidae; genus Piliocolobus; species Piliocolobus tephrosceles. The sequence goes on along the minus strand of NC_045443.1, from coordinate 91,753,656 downwards.
AAGCCTTTTTAATGTGACATCTTTTAGAGGAATTCTGCTGGAATAATTTCATGTTAATGAGGCTAAAGCTCAAGTCTCCCAAATTAAGTGGAATGTTCATTATCCCAAGGTGTTCATATTCAAAAGTCCAGGTTGAGTAGTGGAGGCCAGGATTGTAATTGAGCAGTCCTTAGCACCATTTAGCAAGAAACTAGGTTTACTTACTACATAATATAGCTGCGTATTCACAGCATATACAGTGACACCTTGTCTCTGAAAAATAATTTCCATGGAGCCACTTAGCATAAAAAACCTATTATAACTAGAAAATTGAAAAAAAAAAAAAAAAAAAAAGACAGTCCACAGTTACATCAAAATGTTTATTTTTTTGGGGTATAGACATTAAAACATTCATCTCCAAGAACAGCTTCAATCAGGTATACAATAAGAAATAGACTTTAAATCCTAATACAGAAAAGGTAACAGAATTTTTTAAATGCTGCTGTAGACACTAGTGTTTGTTAGAAAAAAAAGTTTATAAGTGAACTGTTTTGCACCAAAAAAATATGCAAAGAAACTTGAAAATAGAAATTGTTTGCCATTTGTTGCTCTGGTTGCTGTTTAATATAGACCCAGTGACTGATTGTCTTCAGCACACATCTAATTTGGCCATTTACTGCATTTGGCTAATGTGATCCAAAATGTGATCTAGATAGTGCTTTTCACTGGAGGATTGACAAACACGCTACATACATTAGTGAATCTTCATACCACCTCAGTGAGGTAGGTTAGAAATATTATACAGAAATTGAGGCACAAAGAGGTAAGTGACTTGCCCAAAGTTCCCAACAGCACAGTCCCCAGAAGAGGAGGTAACTCTCCACACAGGACTCATGTGTCAGAAAGCTGGACAGGGACACCCTCATGTAGCATTCAGTAAATACTTAGATAAAGCTGTAGCTGATCCTTTGCGTTTTCAGTACCCTAAAGTAGGGGAAGTCTTTTGGGCAACTCTCCTACCCTTGGCTCTCAACTCACTCTCCTACTGTTGTTCTCTTATGAACTCCTTTGCCTCTTTGAAGACTGTAGCAGCCTTAGATGGGGACCAGACCTCTCACCTTTATTCTGATCTATAACCTATTTGGTAGTTTTGTTTGTTTGAGGTGTGTCCGTTGGACAGACAATGGTCAAAAGCAACAGGATTGGGAAGGTGCCTATCAGGGTAGTAACTGCTTATTTTCTCTGATCAGTTTGTTGAGGTGTCACCTCTCTCATGCTTTTCCAGATAATTCAGGAGCAAAAAGGAATTGCCTTTATCTAAGACAAATTCATATTTAAATCCTAATGCTCCATACAGTGTTGGTAAGTGATTTCAAGGAATATGTGATCAATGTTATTTGACTTGAAAAAATTTCTTTCCTAGATGGGGGATTTGGAGCACCAAGGGTAAAAGGTGCCTGCCACAAGAAAAGAGTTGCCAATTATGCTGTTTACTTCTTCTGGTTTAATAGAAGGAAAACACAGTGGTATTAAAACTGGTCATGAGCAGCAAAAATTCAGGAATAAAAAATCAGCACTAAAAAGACTACAGTATAACTGGATAGAGAATTCTTTAAAAAGAAAGGCATGAATAAAATGGGTATTTTAAATTCTTTCTCCTGCGAGGAATACTTTCAAAAAGTACATAGTAAGACTAAGATACCAAGTTGTATACTAATACTTTTCAGGCCTTGGGCCTCAAATATATATATTTATATGTAATACTCCAGTGTGAACAGCAATTCGATGAAATGTAAAATGTATCTTTTTTTTTTTTTAAATCACACACAAGTATTCATAACCACAGGGTTCACCAGAAATCTAAAGCAAGGAGACACTCATATAGAAATGGAGTTACTCTTCCACAGATCATTCTGATCAAAGGTTTTGAAACAGAAATGAATTAATGATTTTTTGTAAATATTCAACATGTCCACTATCAAATACATTTAGTACAAAAAAATTGATGGAAAAAAAAGGAACATACATTAAGACAGAGTATCTGGTTAAAATGCTGTTCATTTAAATAAAGCCCACTCTCCTTACTTTAGAGCTCCTTGGTGAAATGGAGGTGAGTTTGATGGAGTGCAGTTGATGACCACTGAAAAACACGAGCCCTTTCAACAATGTTGCAACACTGTTAGTTTTTGGTTTAAACACACACACACACTCACAAATGCTAAGTGTACACTACCAAATTCTGCGGTCGGCTTTTCCAAGAACTACTGGGGAAAGTTTCAATGCTGCAAATCCTCGAGGTTGCCCTAACACCCCCACCTTGTTTCCAAATGACTCATTTCACATTTTGTTTTGAGCACTGGCAGTATCCCTTTACAATGCAGAGGTACAGTGTAGCACAAGTGCTACATAGCTGTAGTTTTCAAACAAAACCACTTATATCATTGTGCTTAAGTGGAGACTGTAGTTACAATACTGACATTCGCTTACTGGCCCTGTATTCTCTGTAAACAAGGAGACTGTTTGCAACAACCACTTCAACTCTATTTACAGAAGGGTTCCCACAGTAGACACACAGGCACAATGGTTGGTATGCTTTTTAAAAGCTGTGCATGTGCCTTGGTCTCTTAAAAAGACAGTGCTCAAAGTGGAACCTATGTGCAAACAAGAAATTAATGACACAGAGTAGCTCAAGCAGCCATTTTGCTCCCAAGTCGTCTGAAGAACTTTGCCAGATTAAGCCAGGCCCCAGAGTGCTTACATCCACTTGCATTTCTTCTTTTCATCAAATAAGACTTTTACATGCAAGAGTTGTTTCTGAGCTTCTTCCAGCCCTCGTTCTCTTTCTAGTTTATTTAGAATCTGTTGACAATTAGAACAGTTATTTTAGATATTGTGGATTTAGCATTACAATTCTGTTTTTTGCATACCTGATGCTATGAGTGGTAAAATCTGTATGAAACAGATGCCAACATTTTCTTCCATCATTTACATACTCACTTTGCAAGTTGTTTTGCTAAGTCCTTATCACAGGATCAACAATACCTTGGCTTAAAATAGAAGCTCGCAAGAAATACCAACTATTTGCTTACAAATATGGGGCCAGGCTTCCAAGGCCCTGCTTTATGCATTATGTCACAGCCATTCCAAGCACAGCAAGCATTCCTGGGCAGCCAACATGCAGGCAAGTATTTCTCCTTAAATGCAGCAGGCAAGGACATCCTGGTCAGAGACAGATCCTTCCCTTCCCTCCCATCTGGGCAGTGTAGTCCCTCCTCTTCCCCTCCCTTCCCCAGTGCTTCCCTTCTCTCCCCTGACCCCTGGAACGAGGGATGCTTATCATGTTTAAGAACTCATTGCCTCTACCCTACCTTAGAGCTTCACTTCATCTTCAAGTAGCAAATGGAATTGGTGAGCTATTCTCACCATTGACATGGATAGCCTGTCCCAGCATGACTGATTGGGGGGGAATCAGGGAAGGGGGAGTTAACATTTGTTTGGAAACAAAGCATCTGATGAATGTGTCTGTGTGAATTTCCAAAGAAAAAAACCCAGATTAAGGAGAATTAATCATAAAGGAGAATGGTTTATTGAAATAGTTGCTTAAGTTAGAAATATGTCATAATTTTCATATAACGATTGAATACAGAATCTAGGCGATTTAACAAGCTTAGCTTTCATTTTTAGCAAATTACAATCAAGCATAAGCTGACCCCATTTAATAGGGCCACTACTTACTCATCAAAGTTAACTTGAGTCAGTGTGACTGTAGGCCCCATGAACTCAAATGTACACTCAGGCTGGTCCAAATGTGGGCAGCATGATAAAACTGTAAGAGGAGCAGCCATGTGCAGGGTCTGGCTCAGTGCCAGGATCCCCCATCTCAGACAGGCTTCCTGGCTTCCCTTTCTGGCCTTTTGGGATGCCAGAGCTGTTCTGAAACTGATAGAATGCTATAACCACATCCTTGTGCCTGATTCATAGGTTAAAAACAATGTTATTTAAAATCTTACCTCATCAAAATATTTTACGATGTATTTGTAAATTTCTGTCAAGGCCACTTCTTCATTAAATTCATTTTCGTGTTTCTAAAAGAAAGACTTGTTGAGAGATTCTGAAATGACTTAAAGTAACCAAATATAAGCTTATTTCTGCTTTCTAATGATACCTTAGATTCCTGAGTTAAAAATTCTTCCATTTCTGAGGATGACAATGGAGGCAAATCCCTGATTGCTTTGTAATAAGATTTTACTTCTTCTTTGTAGGTTGGGATATCCTTGGCATAGAGAAGCTTATTAGTTGGTGCTTCCTGGGGAAAAAAAAAAAAAAAGCAACCATCACCAAAAGAGTAAAAAAAAAAAAAAGGTGGGGGAGGAATTTATAATACACCAATGTAGCTGAACCCCCACCACCAGTTTTACCTCTTGCTAGAAGGCTTCATGCAGTAGGCCTTAAATGTTGTTGACTGAATGACTGACTGCTATCTAGATAGTTCTGGTGAGTCCCTGTTATTTTCAGGCAGATTAAATGCTAATATATTCTGCCTTCCTCTCATAAAAGAACTAAAATTATTATTTTTGCATGATTTTGAGTTACTGTAACAATGGAACTTATTTCAATCATAGTTCATTACTAATGGTTGTAAAAAGCCTGAATTAAAACATTTGCTCTCATCCTCACCCACCAGTGAATTTGGCATTTATAAAAGACTTGATTGTAGGTCTGATTGAGCCCTTTATATAACCATGAAAACTGGTAAGTAATTGGCAGTGGCAGATTTTCCAGCTTGTCCCTTTTATTTCATTAGATTATAAAGATCTTCCAGTTTCTTCAAGGGAACACATGGTCATTAGTATTGGTGGCTCTGATGTGTGCTTTTGCAAAGGTTCTCTGGCAGTTTGAATGTTTCTACATAATTATAACAGTGATATTTAAAAATTAAATATTTTATTTTTAAAAGTCATTATTTTTCACAAAACTTTAAAAAATTCTACTCAGGAAAGATAGGTAAGTTAACGATAGGGCTAATGTCCCAGTCCATGAGGCTGAATCAATGGCTTGATGAATCATTCTGAAGGATGCCTAGAGACGGAGATATTATTGAGATTTTCTCATTTGTCAAATTTAAGTGGAACCCAGAAATCATGCTATCATTCATTCATTCAGTAAACATTATTAAGCAAGCACTGGAGCAGGCATTGAGAGTACAATGATGAAGACCAGTGACCGCCCTTGAGAAGCTTACAATCTAGTTGCAAAGACAGATTTACAAAGTGCTTACTATGATACAAATAATTAGCAGGAGTTGACAAAAAGAGTTGGATAAATCAGAAATCATAATTCGCTACTCTGTGTGGTTTCAGGCAAGTCTTGTAACCTCCCAGAACATCAATTTTCTCATCTATAAAATGAGGGTAATAATAACTACCTTATTTGGTATTTGTGTGTGATTAAGTGAAATGTGTCAAGAACATAATTCATAAAAAACTGTTTTTAGTGTGAATAAACATTTAAGTGCCTTTCAGTGTGCTGCATGCTAAGATGAACTTTGTTAGTCAAATGAAGAAAGTACTGTAGGAAATACATTGGGGAAGTTCACAAAGTAGGCGTATTTAGACTGATCGGAGTCTCCTACAGTTTCTTTTTTTTTTTTTTTTTTTTCTTAGACAGAGGCTTTCTCACCCCGCCCGGCGGGTGGGGGCCTGATCCTGGCCCGCCGCAAGCTCCGCCCCGCCCCCCGCCGCCCC
>NC_045443.1:91687017-91747833 GCF_002776525.5 Piliocolobus tephrosceles | reverse complement strand
TTTTTTTTTTTTTCTGAGACAGAGTCTTGCTCTGTCACCCAGGCTGGAGTGTAGTGGCCGGATCCTGGCTCACTGCAAGCTCCGTCTCCCGGGTTCATGCCATTCTCCTGCTTCAGCCTCCGGAGTAGCTGGGACTACAGGCACCGGCCACCTTTCCCAGCTAGTTTTTTTTTTTCGCATTTTTTAGTAGAGACGGGGTTTCACCATGTTAGCCAGGATGGTCTCGATCTCCTGACCTTGTGATCCGCCCATCTCGGCCTCCCAAAGTGCTGGGATTACAGGCTTGAGCCACCGCGCCCGGCCCTGTCTCCTACAGTTCCTGGTCATCATTAGGAAATTATGTTTGTTGAATGAATAAAATGTTTATGATGAATGAATGGGGAGGATTTTACTAGACAGAGGGATTGTGAGACAGGAAAGATGAGCAAAGGGGTGTGAGAACAAGTTCATGAAAAGTAAAAGCTGTAGCACAGTGGGTATGTGGAGTGTGCAAGAAAATAACGAGGCCAGCAAAGAGGGCTGAAGCCCATCAGGAAGCACTATGTTGCACTGTGAAGACTTTAGCTGGTAGGTAGTAATGGGAAATATTTGCAATTTTTAAGAAGCAGACTGACAACATCAGATTTATGTTTTAGAAAGATTACCTGAGAGCGTGTGAAAAGGAAAAGTTTAGGGGATAGGTAGACAGCAGGGGCAAGGACCCCAATTAGGAAGCAATTATTATCCCAGTAGGGATAGGATGAAGGGATAACGCTAAGTGATAAGGCTAAGTAAGGAGGAGGGAGGGACAGACATTTGAGACAGAAGTGAGTGGTAAACAATAGTTTGGGGATAGAGGTTGGAAGGAAGAGGAGTGAATCAAAGATGACGTTGAGGATGCTACCTTGAGAGACTAGGCAATGCTAGGGAAGACAAAAGTAAAAACAGGTTTGTTTTGCAGAAATACTGATGGTAAAGAGTTTAGATTACGACTGGGAGTCTGAGGCACCTACGGAACATCAGTCTCCACTCATTCCAGGTACTCTTAAAGTCCTACCCAAGAACTCCTCCTCAGTGTTCAAAGATCTATTAGGCACAGATATTACTCAGTTTCGTATATTTTGGAGCGCTCAAATAAGACCAAAACATCTCTTTCAAAGTTTGCTCTGTATTTCTACCTTTCTTTGCGTTCTTAGGATCAGCAAAGAAAACCATAGGAAAACAGTACTCATGCTTTGATTAGAAACAGACAAACTGGTATTGTTAGAAATCTCGGGCAAGATTTTCTGTCCTATAAGCAATGTGTTATATTCAAATAGGCATTTTATGTATATTCAAATAGAATTGATTTAGGCAAATTTCAATAGTTGCATATTTTGGGTTAACAGTTTATCAGTGTCCATAGAATGTTTTTCTAGGAAACAAAACGCATACTTTGTGATCAAGTTTTTCACAGGAAGAATTCTGCAGTCAGGTGGGGCTAATTATTTTGTTTTTCCCTTTTAAAAAATTAGATTAAAAATAATGAGACAGATTTTAAAGAACAGCAAATTTACAGTGGCCCTTGCTATTTCTTTTTAGCTGGTGTAGTTTAGACCAATTGTTTGTTATTTGAATGCTTATCAGAAAGACAAGTGTGTCAAACTCATAAGACTCATACAGGAAATACTCAAGCTGGACCTTACCTTCCCTAGTTGCTGCTCTGTGAGAGAAAATGCATCCATGAATGCCTGGGCAATCACTGACAAACAGCCGTCTATGTGTGGTGTCTTCTTAATGTCAAAGACAAACTGAGGGTTCTTCAGGATGTTTACCCAGAAGCGAAGAGGAAGGCTGTTCAAAGAGAGAATAATCTCTTTTCAAATAGGGCCACTCATGAAGCCAATGGTCTGTTTATCACAGTTTGTAAACGAGTGTTTTTGTCCTTGTTATTGAAGTATACAACTCTGCTTAGCCAAACAACTGATAGAAGCTCACTTGGAAAGAACAAGAAAAGGTTAACTGCCAGAGCTACTGAAGAGGAAGATAGAGGAGGGTAAGTTTGAAAGTGGCCATGGACAAGAATTTTCTCCAGATAGCTCTTGATTATATATATAATCTCTCTCACCTGGATTATTTCCCGTCTCCTGACAGTTTGTTCTCGCCTATCAGCAGTCCTCTCAACACAGAATCAGACTATGTCTCTCCTCTGCTCCAACCTTCTGAGGCTCTCCATCTCCCTCTGGATAACACCCTGCACGACCTGGCCCTCTGCCCTCCTATCCCACTGCTCCTCACCACACTCATTTCAACTCTCCTGTACTCCTTGCTGTTGTTCAGGCCAAGCAAGCATGCGCCTCACAACTTGTGCTCTTGGCATCTGTCTGCCTGAAACTTTCTTGCCTCAGGTAGTCTCATGGTTTATGCCCTCTCTTCTTTCAAGACTTGGCTCAAGTGTCACCATCTCTGTGAGGCCTTCTCGGATCACCTAGTCCTGACACATACTAGCCTCCTTTCCTACTTTCTCCACTGCACTCATCATCTGCTAATGTACTACTGTTTACATACTGCATTTAGTGTCTGTCCCCAGCTATTAGAATGGGACCTGGACTTTCATCTGTTTTGTTACTATATCTCCAGCACCTAACTGCTTGGCCCATAGTAGGTACTCAAATACCCGGAGATGAACTTGGGACTGGTTCAAAGTCCTTCCATTATCTCCTTTTCAACTCTGGCCTAGCTCATTATCTCCACCATATGCTGCTGGGTCTCCCAATAGCTTTACTGTCCTGGCTGCTGCCCTGATCAGATGCCATAATCTTCAAGGTGGAATGGTGGCCCTCAACTCCCAGGCTTGATGTGGGAGTGGTTGGGAGTGGCAGGGACTGGACATAAGAGGCTAGAACAGGCTAGGGGCAGTGGCTCACACCTGTAATCTCACTACTTTGGGAGGCTGAAGCAGGAGTATGGCTTGAGTCCAGGAGTTTGAGACCAGCCTGGGCAATGTAGTGAGACCTCATCTCACAAAAAGTTTTAAAAATTAGCTGAGTGCAGTGGCATGCTCGAATTCCAGCTACTTGGGAAGCTGAAATGGGAGAATTACCTGAGCCCAGTAGGCAGAGGTTGCAGTGAACCGAGATCCCACCGCTGCACTCCAGCCCGGGCAACAAGAGTGAGACCCTGTCTCAAAAAAAAGACACTAGAACACAGGAAGAGAAGGGAGCAAGCTAGTGTAGAGAATTGGGATAGATCTGGATTAAATGGAAGATTAGCCCTAGAGCTCTGAAACTTCAGCTTTTGATACTCATTTAAAGTGACCTGGCTGCCTTCAGTGCCTGGAAAGCCTTGTTATTGCACTGAGAAGTTCTACTTCATCATAACTCTGAGTCTTATCCAGCCCATGCACACAGCATTTCAAAGAGAGATCATGAGCTACATTTCTTTACTGAGGAGGCAAAATTTGGATGCCTTGCCTGTGCTTAAGATAAAATATCAAAATACAAAACAAAATATAGACTTCTGGCTAATTATCAGAGTATCTGAGTACTGCACTTGATAAAATAAAAATCTGTATACAATGAGTATAGACAGTTTGGGACTGCAAAGTAACTGATTAGGAACCAAAAATGGTTTATCATAACATTTTCTCTAATGCAAAAATGATATAAAACCACAAATATTGCCGGGCGCGGCGGCTCAAGCCTGTAATCCCAGCACTTTGGGAGGCCGAGATGGGCGGATCACGAGGTCAGGAGATCAAGACCATCCTGGCTAAGATGGTGAAAGCCCGTCTCTACTAAAAAATACAAAAAACTAGCCGGGCGAGGTGGCGGGCGCCTGTAGTCCCAGCTACTCGGGAGGCTGAGGCAGGAGAATGGCGTGACCCTGGGAGGCGGAGCTTGCAGTGAGCTGAGATCCGGACACTGCACTCCAGCCTGGGCGACAGAGCGAGACTCCGTCTCAAAAAAAAAAAAAAAAAAAAAAACCACAAATATTAATTTCTCATTCTTTGCTGGTCAGCTTAACATTTGAGACAAAGTCTTTATCATGCACCAAAGATAATAGTTTGTCTTCAAGAATAGGATTCTTGGCACAGGAATGGTTTCCTTTATTGTTTAAAAATAGTAACAGAATAAGAAACTACTTTGACATGATAGCTTACCAAGCCCAAAGATTCTGATATAGAGATAAATGAATCCTTCTGTAACTATCTATGTCTTTTTTTTTAGTTAATATTCTGTCCCAGATTCTTGAAAACAGGCAATAATCACCTACATTCCCACCTGTTTGTTTTCCAAATATGTACGACGTCAGGATCTGTGATTTTTTTGTTTTCAGCCTGGGCGTCCAAAAAGTCAAAAAAGTATTTTATAGCAAATGGAGCTCTGCTGTTGGGCAAACTCCAAATGCTTCTAAAAAGTTTTTCAAGCACAGAATGAATTGCCACCTGAAAGACAGACATCAGATTTGGGAGATTAAAAACTGTGGTAGTGGTTTGGAAAATGTAATAGCAAAATCTAATCCAAATTCAGGGAAAATAATGTGCAAAACAGGGAAAAACAAACTGAAGAGAAAAATGTAAAATTGTCAAATGAGGCCAGTGCTCACAGTATGGGACAAAAGTCCTGAAAATCCATGCCCAGGTTTAGATTTGGTTCATAAGCTTCTTGCTGATAACAACATTGTTTAGTCAACTGGGAGGACATCTCAGAAATCTCTAGCAGTTGAAATGTCAGTTGTAGGGCTGTTTACATAAACCAGGAAGCCACGGATATTTGGCTTTTATTAGTTATGTTCAGCCTGGAAAAGCTCAAGTGATGCTGCTCTGTTCCCAGAATTTTTCCTGTTGCATATATTTCTATCATAAGGTTTTATTGTGTACTTTCCAAAGCATTTGAGTATTTTACAAAAGCCAAATAGGCTGAGCTCTATGGGACAGCTGAGAAAATCAAGAGGCTTGGGCTGTCCTCTGCCCACTAAACAAATCTCCTAAGCTCTAAGCAGATTCTTTGTTATAATCTGAAGAAGCATGCCCACAAAGTTACTGGGGCCAAGTGTAGATAATAGCATTTATAGTGCTCATCATTCCAGAGGGGGAGAAAAAAAAGATCACCACAGACTTCTGTTAATTCCACTAAAAGCCAGATAAAGTAAAATTTGCTCCCAGTTTGGTATTCCACCGGCTTTCACATCTGACACTTTTATGCGTGAGGAGAATTCTTAATTTTAAAATGAAAAACAAAAATCAGTAAGATTTACTAGGTTTATAGCCATTGACCCTTCCCATCCTCTTCATTTTATTTGCAATTCAAAAAGGGAGTTTTATTGCACATCTATAAAAACAAGTAAACAAAAAGGAATAATTATGCTGTCAACCTAAAAAATAACAATAATAGTGAAATGGTGGGGAAAGATACTGAGAACAATATTAAATCTCTGACTGAAGATACTACAGTACAAATTTGTAAAGTGCTTTTATCTTTGTAGTGTATAAAAAGAAGAACGGGGTAGGAAGTGTTTACAATTTAAACCTTCATTTTGCTTTGCTAGAAGGCACAAGGGATTTGTAACATTTTCACACTTCAGTGGAAATTAAGTCAAACATATCATACACCCCCTAGGTAGCCATAAAGTGCTCCCAGAACAGTAAGTGTACCTTGGTCGACAGCAGCTTTGTCAGATACATTTCTTTTACTTTGAACTTGTGCTTCCCTCGATGTCTCTTTCCTTGCACATCTTGGAATGCTTCCGAATCTGGTAAAATCTGAAGGGAAGACAGCAGAAGCGTTACCCAAGGAGACCATCCATGCTACAGAAGGCATGCAATTCAGCGGTGAGCACAAGAAAGCCTGAACTCACCAAATGGCAGTGGTCATCTGAGTATTCCACATCTGAACGCCAGAGAAAGAGGGAGAGAAAGCAGTCCATTAAAAAAAAGCCAACCGTGGGCTAATTGGTCTTCTCATAAAAAGCCCCATTTGTGCTATATACTGAAGTTACTTGAGCTTTTTGACTTGAGCTACATTTTTCCCTCTGCTGCATCTTAAGATCTTAAGAATAGTGTGAAGATGGGACGGGCTAGGGATTGGAGGGGGAAGTAGATTCCCTAGTGATCTCTGATCTCCTGCTGGTAGGAGAGACTCAAGCCTCCTTCATTTAACAAATGTACCTAGAGCACCTCCTATGTGCCAGGGACTACTGGGCATATAGCAATGAATAAGACCTAGCTCCCACCCTGATGAAATTTGCATTCTAGCCAATGAGAGACATCAAACTTCTAGGTACACAATTATAATTGTGATAAAGGTTATGAAGGAGAATTATATGCTAGGAAATTATCTAACAAGAGACTAAATCTAGTCCAGGAGTTTTTGAGGAAGGGATGTTTGAGCTGAATCTAATGAAGAGATAGAGTCAGCTAGGCGAATTGCAGGGAGGCCCAAAGGTAGGAAGGAGGTGACCCTTTCTAGGATCCCAAAGGACAATGAGGTGGTGCTCACAGAGCAAGCCGAGAGTAGTGCAGTGTGAGGAAATGTGGTTGTAAAGGGTAAGGGAGTGGTAAATGGAGGGAAGAGAGGAAGTAAAGCATTTGATTTGTTTTAAAGTTGAGAGAGGCTCAGTGGCTCACATCTGTAATCCCAGCACTTTGGAAAGCCAAGGCAGGAGGACTGCCTGAGCCCAGCCTGGACAATATAGCGAGACCTCATTTCTACAAAAATTTTTAAAAATTATCTGAGCATGGTAGCACACTCCTATAATCCCAGCTACTTGGGAGGCTGAGATGGGAGGATCATTTGAGCCCAGGAGGTTGAGACTTCAGTGAGCCATGATTGCACCACTGCACTCCAGCCTGGGCAATAGCAAGACATTGTCTTAAAGATGAGAGAGACTAGCACATCTTGAAATGCTAATGGAAAATGGAGAGTAGATGGAGAGGGGAAAAAAAGTACAGGTGAGAAAAGAGATTAACGGTAGTATAAGGATAGAGAAGGTTGGAAAGGATGATGGAACCCAAAGCACAGGTGAGAGACTGGCCTTGAATGGAAGAAGGTCAGCCCATGAGCATCAAGGAAAAAGGCAGGTGCAGGTAAGGTTGGTAGGTTTGGTATTGGCTGTTGAGGGACTTCTGATTTGTTTTCTCTGTAAAGAGTACAGGGTGAAGTCATCTGCTGAGAGGAGAGCTGTGTGGGCCAAAGCTTTGAGGAGAGAAGGCAGACATTATGGACAACACAGAGATGAGCTGCCCAGAGAAACCCAATGAGAGCAGGCTGTGTGGAGGGCCCTGGTCAAGTTGGGCACTGTGAACTTATAGTGACCCCCAGTGTGCCATTATGTGCCTTTCTTCTGTGGCTCCCTAGCTGTAGGGTCAGGAAAAGATAATCGTTGGGTTCATCCAGGGTTGGGATTTTGACAGAGGGGCTGATGATAGGACAGAGGTACAGGAGGTGCAGAGTATTAGCAGGATGATAAGATGGTGGCTCTCAGTTGCAATGAATGGGAACCAGTAGCAGTGCTGACTGACTGGAGGGCCCACGAAGAGATCCAAACCTAAGATTCTACTATTCAGTCCCCAAATAACAGGCTCTTCAAAAGGCCAATCTTTGAAACCTAAAAACCACAGCTCTTCCACTTTCAACACAAAGACACCATCCCCCTTAAGCTGGAATGACAGCAGCTCTGCAAGATGGCTTCACCACAGCCCCATGTAGTGATGGAAGGTGGGTTTCCCCAAAGGAGTCCTACCCAATTATCCTGTCTGTATAATCAGAAGCCCCACATTCCGTTGGCACTGACCAGATGCTCCCTGCTCCTTCTAATAGTGAATCCAGGAGTCAGGAAGTCCTCCCTACCTCTGGCTGTGTGTGTGAAAGGAGCCTGTCTGGTAGGAGCTCAGAACCTTTCCAAGGGCTGAGAGCTGATTGTCTTGACTGGGGTATAATTTCTCTGGAGACAAACCTGGAACAGGAATTTCCTGCCCCAGGGCTATCAGGGAAGCAGAAAATCACTTTAGAGACCAGCCTATTGACTTTCCCATAAAAGTTCCCCCGTTAGTTGTCTCTCTCCAATTTCTGGGAATTTTGCAAGTGCTATCACAGGAGACTTGGACCTTCTAAGTGGATTATCTTGTTTGTTCAGCACTTGCTGCGGGGCTGTGTGATGATTATCTGTACTCTTCCCTCTCAGTTTGCCAGGGGGATCTCCTCTGTTAGCCCCCATCCTTCTAAAGGGTTGGAAAAAAGCTATGAGATTCTGCCCTGAGCTTAGGGCTATAAAGAGGCAGCCACTTCCTCAGTGCTGGGCAGTCCAGGCCAACCACCATTTATAGTTTCCTTTCCTTCTTGCAGGGATCACATTCTTAGGACTGGAAAGAGATCGAAATGGTTTGTCTCAGCTTTCAGAGAATTACATAGCAACAACTCAGTCTCACCTTTGTGACAATACAGCTGAGAGACAAACAGCAGTACTTTATGAAGCTGGGTGAGAACAAAATGTTACAATATTATATTGGTTACCTGAAGTAAAGTTTGCTATCTTCTTAAAGACTTTTATAGTGGATCCGTTCGATATCTGAAACCAAAGATAAAAGATACATGAGTTTTCAAAATGTAATGGATTTCTCAACTTCACCCAGGAATTAGATGGCTGGATGGATCTTACATGCTCTCACTTATTAAATCAAATATTTATCAAGAATTACTAAGTTCTGGGCACTGCGCTGGAGGCTGGGACTAAATGACAAACAAGACAGTCTCTCTGTCCTCAAGGGGCTCATGGTCCTGTGGAGGAGGCTGATGAGGCCATGGGAGGCAGTAGGGTAGTACGCAGAAGGTGGAGGCCAGGACCCTGTGGGACAGACGGAAGGTGGGTGAGAACATTCCCCCCAATTCTCAGAGGCCAGGAAAGACCTAGGCCAGTTTCATTTTTTGAGGTTAAAAAATTGTTACTTGCTGTGGACTGAATGTTTGTGTCTCCTCCAGATTCCTATGTTGAAATGCTAATCCTAGTGTGATGGTATTAGGAGGTAGGGCCTTTGGGAGGCTAGGTCATGAGGTTGGAGCCCTCATGATGGGAATAGTGCCCTTATAAGAAGAGACACCAGGGCCGGGCATGGTGCCCCACTCCTGCGATCCCGGCACTTTGGGAGGAAGAAGAGGAGGATCACTCTCAGGAGTTCTGAGACCAGCCTGGGCAACATAGGGAGACCCCTCTCTACAAAAACATATGTAAAAATTAGCTGGGCGCATTGGTGCACACCTGTAGTCCCAGCTACCTGGGAGGCTTGGGTGGAGAATCACTTGAGCCCAGAAATTCAAGGCTGCAGCGAGCCCTGACTGTGCCACTCTACTCCAGCTTGGGCGACAGAGTGAGACCTTGTCTCTAAACAGAGGAGGAAAAGGAAGAGACAGCAGAGCTTGCTGGTCCCCTCTGCTTTCCACCACACAAGGATATAAGACGATGGCTCTCAGCAAACCAGGAGGAGGGTCCTTACCGAGCTACTAGTACTTTGCCCTGACTGTGAACTTCCGGTCTCTGGAACTATTAAGAAAGAAAGGTTTAAGCCACCCAGTCAATGGTATTCTGTTAAAGCAGCCCTAACTGACTATGACACTACTCTATTAAGAAATGCTGAAACAGGTTTTCAGAAATCGTGGTATATAAAGTTGGTGTCTACCCTGTGACAGAGCCGTTTCACATGTAGGTCTTTAGTCCACAGAAATAAGTATAAATCCTGATAGGGAGCTATTTGTAATTGTCCCAGACTGGAAACAACTCAAACATCCATCATTAGAATAATTTGGGGCATATTCATACAACAGATTATAAAGCAATGAAAATGAGCAAACTACTGTTACATGCCACATGGGTAAATCTTACCATCATAAATGTTGAGCAGGAGAAGCTCGACAGAAAAGAAAGTATACTGAATGATTCCATTTACATAGAGCTTGAAAACAAAAAAAAACCCAAACGGTCAAAACCATCATGTTAGATATCTGGAGAAGAGAGCAGCGGTAGTGATTAGGAAAGGCCAGAAGAGGGCTTCTATTTTTTGACATGGGTGGTAGTTTCAGGATGTGCTCACTTGGTGATAATTCATCCAGCAGTACGCTTATAATTTTTTTTTTTCTGTAGGTATATACAGGTTGAGCATCCCTAATCTGAAAATTCAAAATATTCCAAAATCTGAAACTTTCTGGGTGCTGAAATGGTGCCACAAGTGGAAAATTCCACACCTGATCTTATGATAACATGTCACAGTCAAAACCCTATAAAAACTTTGATTTGTGCACAAATTATATAAAATTACCTTCAGGCTCTGTGTATAAGGTATTTACGAAACATAAACATATTTACGAAACATAAATAAATTCTGTGTTTAAACGTGGGTCCTGTCACCAAAATATTTCATTATGTATATGCAAATATTCTAAAATCCAAGCAAATTCCAAAATCTGAAATACTTTTGGTTCCAAGCATTTTGGATAAAGGATATTCAACCTGTGACATTTTTTCAAAAGCTTGTAAAAATCACAAAATTTGCATATACTTTTTAATAAAAGCTTTGAAATTTAAGCATAACGTGTGGGACATGCTTAACTTTTGCTAATATTAAGTGTGCAGTTCGATGGCTATTCACATTAAATATATACTGACATAACCACCGCCTTTATCAAGATATAAAATATTGCAAGGTCCTGAAAAGTGCTCCCATTGTCCCTTCCGAGACAGTGACCACCCCATCTTCATCCAGTGGTGATTACTTTTCTGTCTTCCATCACCATTTATGAATTTTGCCTGTTCTTGGATATCACATAAATAGAATCATACAGTAGTACTGTGTCTAGATTTTGAGGGTCAATATAAGGTCTATGACATTTATTCCTGTTGCAACTACAAGTAGTTCATTCTTTATTACTATGTATTAGTTCATGTAGTATCAATATAGTACCAAAAATTGGCATGCAATAAAAGAATTACCGATACATGCTACAGCATGGATGAACTACAAAAACATGCTAAGAAGCCAGTCACAAAAGACCACATATTGTATGGTCCTATTTATATGAAATGTCTATAAAGATGGGAGCAGTAGACACGAGGGATTCTAAAAGTGGGAAGGGGGTAGGGGCAAGGGCTGGAAAACTTCCTCTTGGGTACCATGTTCACTGTCTGGGTGATGGGATCAATAGAAGCCCACACCTCAGCATCATGCAGTATACCCTTGTAGCAAACCTGCACATGTACCCACGAATCTAAAACAAAAGACAAGAATATATGAAATGTCCAAAACGGGCAAATCTATATAGATTGTAGATTACTGGTTGGCTAAAGCAGGGGTGGGTGAAATAAGGAATGACTGCTAATGAATGCAAGGATTCTTTGGGAGCAATGAAAATGTCTCAAATTAGATTGTGGCAATGGCTGCTCAATTCTATAAGTAAACCTGAAACCACTGCATTGTATACTTTAAACAAATGAGCTTTATGGTAACATAAATTATATTTTGTCTGGACACAGTGGTTCATGACTGTAATCCCAGCACTTTGGGAGGCCAAGGCAGTAGGATTGCTTGATCCTAGGAGTTCAAGACCAGCCTGGGGAACTCAGATCTCCATCTCTCCCCACCAAAACAAACAAAACAATGCTGAGCATTGTGGCACATGCCTGTAGTCCCAGCTAAGGCAGGAGGATGGCTTGAGCCTGGGAGATCAAGGCTACAGTGAGCCATGACTGTGCTACTGCACTCCAGCCTGGGCAACAGCGTAAGACCCTGTCTCAAAAATTATGCTTCACAATAGAACTGATAAGAATTGCCACAGATTTTAAATGTATACATTTAACAAAGAAAGTCCCCTGTATATATTGCTTCTTTTGGAGTTAAAGTCAAGCGTTCTCACCTGAGACCTTTTGGGACCATGGAGACCAGGGTCAAGTGGCTCTACAGTGCCCCTCCCCCACACCCTGATGGGCACTCGCAAATCCCCAGGCGAGGAAGTGCCCTTCGGGCAGAGGGGGACAAAGATGCCAAGGTGCTAGGGGCAGGCCTGGCTCCATGGGAGGAGGGGCTCATTCACAAAATTGTAAGACAAAGGGGTGGCAAGAAGGAGGCGGGTCAGAGATCCACAAATCCCCTTCATTCTGGAGGACTGACCCTGTCACTTCTGAACCTTATCAGCTAAGTGACTTTTCCCTCCACTCTGAAGCTCCAAAGCTGTTCTCAATTCTATTAATTTGGACCTGGCCTTCCCAGTTTGGACAGAGTGGAAACCTAGAATTTCTCTTCTGGCCTGATGCACACTGGTTATCAGAATGTACAAGCCTGCCTAGCAAGCACCAAAGGATTAAAACCTAATCTCCTTCAGGTTGCACCCATAGGGAGGAACACAGAGCAAGAGCCAGCCCTCAAGAGGCCCTCAAACATAGCTGTCCAGCCAGCTGTGTCCAGCCAGCCGCTAAGTTTAGTCCAGAGGCCTCCAACTGCTGGTGTGCATATCTTGGTGGTGGGGTGGGGGCAGCACTAGGCAGGGGCCAGCTGGGGCCATCAGGCCTCTGCAAAGTGTCTCCAGCAGGGATTCTTAACTCTTACTGAGCTCTTTGATTCTGCTCCTACTACCGAGCATCCTCTCCTTTTCCCCTTTAGCTGTTGTTTGCTGGCTGATTTTTCAATTCTCCTCCATATTTGATGCAATTAAAGCAAATGCTCTATGCAGGCACCCCCTTAGCAATACTCAGACACTGAGTTTATGAGAAGCTTTGAACATAGTCACAAAATTCCTCCCCACGAAGAGCTGGATATGCTCTGTTTCTAAGCCAATAAATACCCTTTTATAAAAGGAAGCTGGTGATTCATTCTGGGTAATTGTCAAAGAATGAATCCCAAATGTCTCCCATTGAGTGTTGAGCCAATACTTCACTACTGTCAGACGCTTTGTTTTGCCAAAAGCGAGCACCCTTACTCTATAATCACAAACACCGCGGATGGGCCTTCTAATAAGGAGCACTGCCAAAAGTTCAAATGTCTCTTCAAGAGCTGGCAACAGGCCGCTGCTGGTGCTGTGCTCAGGCATTAAGATAGCATAGACACAGCTTGTACCAAGGAAGTTTTACTCTGAAATTATCTCCCAAGAGCAAGTGTAGAAGCATTTTATTAGTGGATGAATTGTGTGTGTGTGTGTGTGTGTGCATTTCTAACTTTCACAGCTGCTCTAGAGCTGGAACATTTCCCCCATGTGACACTTTAACACGATTATAAAGACAGAAAAATAGTTTATTTACAGATGTTTGTGGGGGAAAGGTTTCCGTTTTCTTTTTAGCACAAGTCAGCTGCTGCTGAGGTAAGGACAGAAATGCCTTTTTGAAAAGTGCCCTGGAATGCAGAGTGTTAAAAAGATGATGCCGTTTGTTCCATCTGAGGAGCTCTAAATGCTCTTCTAAGAGTGACTCATTAATCGTCCCCTAGTCCTGTGAGGCAGGGAGCATCCTCTGGGCCCCTACTTTAGGGATGAAAACCAAATTAAATCAAAGAAAGATTAATGTCACTAGCTGGATCTGCAGCAGGATTGTTTTTCCAGCCCAGAGCAGAACTGGTACGCACGGCAATTTCAAATTAAATTCCTTCCAGTCTCACAGTGTTCTAAGATTCGATGTGACAACAGGCGATTCCCCTCCAATCATCAATGGAGGGGAATTGGGGCCACCCCACGTTAGAAGTGTCAGAGATGGACTGTAGACTTTCCCATCATTAGAATGAGGAGTTGTAACCACTCAGGGAGAAACAGACCCATATCAACAACTTAAAGTCATTTCTAAAATAAACAGGAGCTACACATCTTCCAAACCATTTGCAAGTGAAGGTAAGATTTCTTTATAAGATACCATGTTTACGGCATAACTTAGAATTCCATGAAAAGAGATTTTCTAGAAATGTAAGGCTGAACTTATGTTTAACCTTATGAAACTACTACTTTTGTAGGTAAATATGGTCACCTATTGGCAATTTCATATGGCTTCGCCTAAGAGAAATGCTAGCATTGTAGCTGTAAATTTTATGAAAAATTATGAATACGTTCTGAATATTGTGATAATTTAAAGGAAAAAAATCTAAAAACATGATAATCAAATCACCACACAGAAACTCTGAAATCTCTCATTCCTGAAATCACCTTTTCTGCTGAAACAATATTATGTGAAAACAGAATTCTATTCCACATCCTGTCCCAGCAGCCACACGCCAAGACTGCTCTCCCTCCGTCAATATCGTCTTCTCCCTCAGCTCTTCTCACTGACGCCCCAAGGCTGGAAACTGATGAAAACAAAATCTTGTTTGTCAGGGCTTGAGGGATAGCCTTGCCGAGTCCTTCAGCACAGGGGTTCACCAGTGCATTGGAAGGGGCCATCAGAACGTCCTCCACAGGCTGGTCAAATCACACAGAAGGTTCTGGACACCCAGGGGAGGGCTTACAGGATGCTGGAAACCAGAGAAAATGCCACAGGGCTCCTGCTTCTCTCTTGTTTACTTGAAATTAACCTTCAGGCCACTAGCCAGCTCCCTCTGCGGACTATTAGTGATAACCTGAGACTGTCTTCCTCCTGAGGGAGTTGGGCCACCAAGAATGTGTGGGAAACTGCGAAACCCTGAACACTTAAGACTCTAAGAGTGATCCCGTTGGGTTGGGGTTGTCGGAGCCCAGATGCCTGAGAGAGGCCTCCCTTTGGATTAAAGTAACTGTCATCTTCACAGACTGCTGGCCAAAAAGAGGGTTAAAGTAGAAGTAGGGAAGCATTTTGATAAACTCACAGACATGAGATTCACCCTGGGATTTTGAGAGAAGTTACCCTTTATGAATTGGACATCAGAGAATGTAACTACCAGGATTTCTCCTCAATCAGGCCAAGCTCTCTAGCCAGGCTGCCTCAGAGGTTAGGAGCACAGGCTGAAAGCCTGGATTTGGGGAAGGTATCCCTCAGGCCCTGCGCAGAGCCCCAGTCTCTAGAGTGCTTATTTCATCTGCTTTCAGCCTTGAGGCATCAGTGAAGGAGCTCTATGATGCTGGCCAAGTTTCTTAGCCTTCCTGGGCCTCAGAATGGCGCTGATAGTATTCACCTCATGGAGCGGTAGAGAAGGTGGAAAGAGCTGCTATTGGTCAAAGCCCTAGAATAGTGCCCAGCACACGAGAAGCATTGTACGTGTTTGTTAAATGAATATCTAAAGACGTTCACACTGCAGCAGACCTTTAGTGATTGTCCAGTCCCTTTTAGTGTCACAGATGATGGACTTGACTAGAAGGACTGCTGACCTTACTTAACAGACCCTTTGGGACATTCCTATGAGTTTTAAATATCTTTTGAATTACAAATTTGTTAGCAGTGACCACTTCTGCATTAGTACACATCTGTTAACGACAGCAGTTAAACAACTCTTCTGCCTCTCAAAACCTTGCAGCTCAGAACTAGAAGTGTGGTCTTTAGAGAAAACTTCCTGCCCAATGCCTGTCCTGCACACTCGCCACTACTCCACAGCAGGGTGCATGTGCGATAACTCGGCCCAGCCAAAGGTCACAGCAGGGTGTAGCGAGTGAGATAAAGAAGGCTGGACCCCAGAGAAACCACCCTGCCACAGTCACAGGGGACGAGCATGCCCCACTCCCTGAACATGCAGGTGCACGTGCCCCAGACCCTGTTGGCACCAGAGCAAAGCACAGTCCCCTTCATAGTCAGCGCACACAGAATGACATCCAGTTAAGGAAGCACGCTGGGAAGCACGCTGGGAGGGTTTAATTATAGAGGAGAAAGACTCCTCTGGCTTCATGTGTAAAGACACGCTTAACCCTTTGTCTGCACATGACAGAATGACACGAGCAGAAATGCACCCTCCTCTGTGTTCATCAGATGGAAAATGGGAGTAAGGCAAGCACCTGCCTCCCAGGGTTTTTGTGGACATTAATTGAGCTAATACGCGTGAGCAGTGCCAGGCACTGGCTGCCATGGTTATCGTCACGGAAAGCAATTCCACAGTGCTGGGGGTTGCCAAGGGTGTCAGCCAGTAGGTGACAGGGCCCTGCCAGCAATGTGGGGCTCTGGGGGCTGCATCTAGTCCATGAGATGCTATATTTTTGTCGTGCCCTCAGATCCCCTCTAGAAACCTGTTCTTCAAATGTGCTGAGAGTAAATCATTCAGAGGAGACCAGCTACACTGTGTTTGCCCTAAGGACAGACAAGGAAAGAAGAAACAGGCTGGCTCTCCAACAGCAGGGACTTTGTTTAGATAGTAGGAGCAACTGGCCGTCACTACACATTAACTTTAAAACCTAACTAATTTGGACTAATTGGAGGGAGGTGAGTCTGATTCACTTAAAACTCCGAATTAGACCCTATTTTTAAATGAAAAAAAAAAAATTTTTTTTTGCTTTTAAGCACATACAGTGACTCAAACTAGGGTACTTTAGTAAGTGAATAAGACTGATAATTAGCATCTTGTCTCTTTGGAGGGAAATGCTAGTGCTCAAGAGAAAATTTTTTCTTTAACGAAAGGGTAAAAGCAAACTTCAGCCCAGCCCTGTCAAATTACTCCCAAATTTTGAGTCTGCGGAGGCGCTACTTAATTAAGTATAGATGTAGGTGGCTGAGGGTGGTGGGGGATGATTTTCTCCAAGCAGGTTTTAAAAAACAGGGCTTTTGAGATGGTCCAGGCATAGAGAACACAGAGCCCAGGGACCTCCCGTTTCCTTCAGGCGCTCTGGTTTATTTGCCTTATGGCTTAGCTTTTTAACATAAGGAGAATCCTTTAAGCCCTCATGTCCTAGGCCTGTCATTTATTACCACCATGCAGCAACACTGGGGTATGAGGCCAATAAATCATTTGGACGGGAAGTGACTACAGGCCGGATTAATTTCATTATCATCCTTAAGCAGATAGGTGTCTAGCACGGCCGATGTCTGCAGTGAAGACCGATGTTGTATCTCTCCTGACAGGCTTTCCCCCTTGCCTTGCAGACAGCTGTGGTGGTTCTTCATTCTCCCTGCTGGAGAGACTTGTCCTGCCTCCTCCTATTAATGGCAGTGAGTAGCCCCATCCCCTGCCTCTGCGGCCCACCCCGTGCCCCACAGTGGCTGAGAGGCCTGGCGGGAGGCACAGCTGAGCAAGCCAAGAACTCCAGTCAGCAGCACCAGAGGAGGGCCTTGGAGGCTGTGTCCCCTCCACACTCGCCAAGACAAGCCTGCCACCCAGACACAGGGGGAGGTGCTGGCCTGCAGGTCTGGAACCCTGAACGGATGCCATGATAAGCACTTCCACCCAGCAGGGCAGCACCTCTGACTCTGACCTCCTCCTGGCCATTACCTTCCCTCTGGGTCTGTGTTTTTCCAAACACAGCCAAAGATGCCCCTTATTCCTGAGCCCAAGAATACACACTTTTAGAAAACTCCCTGGGGAGTTTTATGAATTCCAAAAGCTAAGAACAACTGCTCTTGGCAAGATGATTCCAGGGTTGGCAAGTCTGAGAGTGAGCACAGGGGCAGGTTGCTAGCCTGCGACTTTCTCTGCTAGACTCCCTCTAGCAATGCTGCAGGGGCAGCACCTCCTTAGTCATCACCCAACATAACCACTTCCAAACTGGGTGACCCACTCAGCCAAAAAGCCCAAGGATGGGTGTTCTCTATCCCTGGCCATTGTCTAAGAAGCTCTGCTCAGGAACAGTCTCTTCTCTTCTTCTTGGGCGAGGGGAGAACCTGGCAGAGTCCTGGGTCCTTCCTGGTGCAGACCTGTCTCCCTGGGACTGTACAGCTGTGAAAAACGGGGGGTGCCTACCCTCCCAGTGTGCTGGGAGGCTGCTCCTCCTCCTGTCTTCTCCATCTCTAGGAAAGCACCTGCCTCCAGGCGTCTGCACAGTCATCCCCAACTGACATCCTTGGCCCCACGCACCCGCGTCCTACTCTCCCTCCCATCCACGTGACTGTGGTGTCCTCCTCCTGAGCATCCGATTCCATTTGTGTGTCCGTGTCTGTCCAGAGCCACTGCATTATTGCTGGACAGCACCAATCCCCACCAGAAATCCACAGCTTCTAATGGGGCTCCCTATTTCCAGGTTTGCACCCCTTCTATCTACATCTCACACACAGCCCCAATCATTTTCTGAAACACTAACCTCCCTGCTTCAGGACCTCCCATGGCTTCGCACTGTTCTTGGGATAAGACTCAGAACTCTTGAAGAGGCTGCTCCCATCTGTGTGATCTGCATCTTCCCTGCTTGCCTTCCTGCCCCAACATCTTGTAAGAGGCCGCAACACAGACTGGTTTAGCCACGGACCCTACAGCCAACTATCCAGGCCCGAATCTGGCCCTGCCACTGACTAGCTGTTACCAGACCTCCCGAGCCTCACCGTACCCATCTATAAAGTGGGGTTAATAATAGGACTCATAGAACTGTTATAGGATAGAATGGGGCGAAATACTGAAACCGCCATTGCAAGACTATAACAGTGAAAGACATCTGAAAGGTGAACAGTGAACGGCATCTGAAAAACACCTTTCAGATGCCGTTCACTGTTACAAGACAGTGAAGCAGATGTGTTAGAAGACAGTGAAGAGATTTGACCTAACCAACTCCATCTTGCGTCTAACCTCCAAGCTGCCCTTGCTTATCCCTGGGTGTAGACTGAACTTTGGGAGGAACTTACAGTTTAACACAAAGACAATGACAGCCCTTTTCCAAAACCACCTTCTTGCCTGGGGATTAGACTGCCTTCATAGGACTAACAAATTAGCCACAAGATTGGGATTATGGTTTAGGGATCATGCAGCTGGAGGCTATAAGATTCTGACTCTCCCCAGATTGCTCCTGGGGATAAAATCACTATTGTAAAACCTAAGACCAGTGCTTGAGATATTTTGCAGACCCTGCTTTTTTTTTTTTTTGAGATGGAGTCTTGCTTGCTCTGTCGCACAGGCTGGAGTGCCGTGGCACCCTCTCAGCTCACTGCAACCTCCGCCTCCCAGGTTCAACAATTCTCCTGCCTCAGCCTCCCAAGTACCTGGGATTACAGGCGTGCACCACCATGCCCGGCTAATTTTTTGTAATTTTAGAGATAGGGTTTTACCATGTTGGCCAGGCTTATCTCAAACTCCTGACCTCAAGTGATCTGCCCACCTTGGCCTCTCAAAGTGCTGGGATTATAGGCGTGGGCCACCATGCCTGGCCCAGAACCTGCTCTTGATGGCTCAGCTGGTAACACCCAGATCAATAAACTGGCTCATCTGATCTTGTGGGCCCACCCCAGGAACTGACTCAGCACAAGACGACAGCTTTGACACCCTATGATTTCATCTCTGACCTGACTAGTCAGCACTCCTGGCTCACTGGCTTCCCCCAACCCACCAAGTTGTCCTTAAAAACTCTGATCCCTGAACGCTTAGGGAGACTGATTTGAGTAATAATAAAACTCCCATCTTCCACACAGCCGAATTACTTTATCTCAATTCCTGTCTTGATAAATCAGCTCTGTCTAGGCAATGGGCAAGAAGAACCCATTGGGCAGTTACATTACAGGGACATGCTGGAAATAGTACCTGGTGTGGTGTAAGTACTTCATAAGCACTGGCTATAATCAGCTGTCACTGCCCTCCTTCCCCCTCGCCATTGCCCCTCTCAAGTTTTGGCTAGTCTAACACGTGTGCTCTCCCTTCCTTGCTGGATGTGCCTGCACCCTAGCTCAGTCTGGCTAAATTCTCCTCATTGTTTAGGTCTCAGCTCAGTCCTAACCTCCTCCAGGAAGCCTCTTGGATTCTCCAAGCCACATAGCACTGTTACATACAAGGTGTTGCCTCTTTACTTGTCTCTCCCTCCTTTTCTGCACCCCTTCCCCAGGGCTGCAGGCTCTGTGAGGGCAGGGACCTGGTCTTTGCTCCTCTCCCATGCAGCCCCAGCTCTTTTCACAGCGTGATATTCAACAAAGATTCAGATAATACTGCTAAACAAGTGAACCCCAGTATCCCAGTGTGTTCAGGAACCTTCCCTGCCTCCTTTCTCATTATGTGCAGGTTTCTCTGGCA
The DNA here is from genome assembly GCF_002776525.5 of Piliocolobus tephrosceles. Lineage (NCBI taxonomy): Eukaryota > Metazoa > Chordata > Mammalia > Primates > Cercopithecidae > Piliocolobus > Piliocolobus tephrosceles. Next base: position 91,727,825 of record NC_045443.1, on the reverse strand, counting down.
CTCAGATCTCTGAGAAGTCACGTGCACCCCTCACCTCGGCACTCACCCAGTATGTGGGTTAAGAGGCCAAAGGAAGTATCGCTCAATATTGCAAACAAACAGGAAATTTAGAACTTCTTCAGGAAGAAAGAACCTACACAAAAGGTTACAAGGCCTACTGTGAATGTTGTGGAGGGAGGCGAGGCTTGGGACTTCCAGGGCTTTGTTTAGCATCAGCATACTTGGCACCCAGTGGAGGCTAAAGGATAACTCTTCTCTGGCTTTCCTAGGCACGTGCTGAACCTCTGGGTAGAGAGAGTTCAGGAGATAGGAAAATCATAGCCTTCTGAGAAGGGAACACCAAGTACACTGTGAGAGCCCTTCATGGGCTTGTCTGCACAAGCAATGAAAGAAAACTTCAACCCCAGACACAACTGATCTGCAAGTTATTCCAGGAAATGGGTGGGAGTCCTGGATGTTTTAAAAGAATGTTCATGGGACTAGGATTGGGGATGAGGAAGGAGACACGGGGGTCAAGTCTTGCTGTTACCTCATAGTGGCCAATGGTGTTTAGCTTGGTGATTCCATCTTCAAGAATCACAGAGGAACTGTCGATGTCCAGAAGTTCTTTCTGTCGTGTGCCCACTTGAAGCTCTGAAAAAGAGCATTTTGTTCCTTTTTAGAGTTTTAAAATGCTACCACTTTCACAAATTTACGGATAACTAAAACTTGAATAAAGTGGTAAATCTTTGTTTGAAGGTGTAGAGATGTATCAGCCAGACTAGTAGCCTGAGTTCTGTTGTTTGTTTGTTTGTTTGTTTAGGGCTGTGATGTTTCAAACCACTTTTTCCCTGATAAGCCTGGAAGTAAAACCACTGAAGACAAAATAATGCATTCTATGAGGGACTAAGCTCTTCAACAAAAATTCCAGAAGCAAATCTGTATATGCTCACACTTGCGTGCCCACGTTCACAAAGAGAGGCACGATACGAACCATCTCTGCAGGCTCCTGTTTGGGGTCGGGGGGGGCATCAGTGTGCGGCCGCCCCAGCACCACAGGGTGCAGACTCTCTGGCCAAGGCTGCCAACCTGTGCCTAGGTCAGAATGTGGTGCACAAATGTGATTTTTCTTTTTTTGGAACCTGCATGGTGTTTATTATTTTAGTGTCAACTCAGTGCCAACATTTAAAGATTAAAAGATTGCACATAGGCTGGATGTAGCAGCTCAGGCCTGTAATCCCAATACTTTGGGAGGCTGAGGCAGGGGGACTGAGGCTAGGAGTTCAAGACCAGCCTAGGCAACATAGTGAGACCCTGTCTCTATAAATTTTTTTAAAAAGTTTTTAAGTTGCACATAAAAAACTGGATATCTGATTTCTCTAAAAAAAAAAAAATCGAACAGTCTAACAACACAATCTGCAGTCCACATGGCAATCACTGAAGCAAATGGCACTGTCTCCTTGGATGGCGAGTCCTTTCCCATTAAGTCAAGCTCCACTGCTTTCTGTAGTCCCAGGTGGCTGACACCCCTTATGTATTTTCTGCCCCTTTGGGCATCTGTGTTTTTGAGCCTCTGCTGTAAGAGCTCCAAGCATAGCTGCTTCTGGTGTTGGATTTCTTTTTTTTTTTTTTTTTTTTTTGGAGACAGGGTCTCCCTCCATTGCCTAGGCTGGAGTACAGTGGCGCAACCTGGGCTCACTGCAACCTCTGCCTCCCGGGTTCGAGCAATTCTTCTGCCTCAGCCTCCCGAGTAGCTGGGACTACAGGTGTGCACCACCATGCCTGGCTAATTTTTGTATTTGTAGTAGAGACGGGGTTTCACCATGTTGGCCAGGCTGGTCTTGAACTCCTGATTTCAGGTGATCTGCCTGCCTTGGCCTCTCAAAGTGCTGGGATTACAGGCATGAGCCACTGAGTCTAGCTTAGTGTTGGATTTCAATACAGTTGATGGCTTTGCCTCAGAAATCAGCCCTGGAGGTAGTCTGGGAAATCATCAGGCATGCAGAAGCCTGACACGGCGGACAGGCTGTGTCCCCAGGCTCCCTGTTTGCTCTGCTCCTTGCCTTCCTACTTTAGGAGGCAAGGGACACCCAAACTCAGGAAAAGAGTAAGGATGCTACTACCTGCTCATCAGCGGCAGGACCAAGACTGTTGGGCGGGGTATGCCCATGTCTTTTGTAGTGAGAGCCACACATTTGCAAGATGTATGCTCAGGGCAAGGAAGTTGGGGATCTGGGGTCGGGGTCATGGTTTCCTGGCTGGGGCTCCCCCCTTTGATCCTATATCTAACCAGATGAGCTAAAGTGGTCCTCAAGCGGCTCAACAGTCACCCAAGGAAGGAAGCAGAAGAGGGGTGCCTTAGCAGCCCTACTTTCTTTAAAGCCAGATCACCAAGTTGCCCCACATTTGCATGGTCTCAAACTTCCAAGACCCTGCCTCAAAGCTTTCTCAATGGCCTTTTAGCAGGGGGCTGGACTGGGAGGGCCGAGCGGGAGGATTTTAATTGTCTGCTTAGTCAAGGCCTATAACTGTACATCAAGGGGAGGTGAACCTCGTTACACTGTCACCACCATGATTTTAATTCTTCGTTTCTGTCCCATTATTTGCTATAAAATCCCACGACAGTCTCCTGGGAGGACTGCACGGAGCTCAACTTTAAAATGTTGATGAACATTTGAGTGAAGTGGGTCCCTGTTAGCTTGCTCACGCATATGCTCTCCTTTGCAGTATACCAATAGAGCCCGAAAATGAATTCATAGCAGATGCTGCTGCACACTGGGGGAGGACGGAGCATATACTTAATACAGGATGCGATTAGCAGAGGAAGATGACCTTTCTAGCAGGCTGGAGTTAACACCCAGAGTCTGAGCCACCCACTAATGACACGCTCAGTATCACAACAAACAAATCAAATGCCAATGTGAAATGCAACACACGCAGAGGGCACCGTGTTGACACCTTTCTGTACTTCGTGATGCAAGGTGATTCCGTGCGGGCTCAGGGTCTGCAATCTCATGAATCTGATTTACAGACGTAATATTTAAAAACAACAACAACAACAAACCCCGCCATCTTTTAAGAACTGTGCTTCCTTCGAAGAATCAGGATGCCCATGAGAGAGCAAAGCAGTCTCTTGGCCCCTAGACATGCCCTCTAGGAACAATCTGGCTGTGTAAGTGTCACTGAACGGAAGCTGGTGGGGGTAGGGAGGGAGGGCAGGCAGGGAGGGAGGGAGACTCATCAGGACCTGGGACCACAGAGCTCCCGCACTGCCTTACCAAGACCAATTTCATTAAGCTGAAGTCCATAAGGAGAACCATTTTTGCTTAAGAATGCTTGGAAAATCTTTTCTTTGGCTTGGCCTATGGTGTCACAGTCGAGAACATTGACTGAAATACTCCGACAGACATCTGCACTCTCGTTTTCTGGGATTTTTTCAAAGACGACGTTTAACGCCTGCAAGAATACAAACAGATTTCCAAGTCTATTAGATAACTGCAATCTGAAAGACATTTCATAAAAGACACAAACCTTGGCAAGTCCCACTAATACCTCTGACGGCACATTAGCAAACACTGTATTGCATTATACTACTTTCATCTTTTCTCCATAATCCATTCTTTTCAGGGATAATGGAAAGGAAAACAGAAAGTTAAAACTCTCATTATAGAGCAAGCATTGAATAAATATATCTGAGAGTAAAATATATATATACACACACACACACATAAATAGTCTAAAAATGGTAATTTGGTGATTTCTAATTTCATCCTCAAAAGAAAAAGAAAAAAAGAATCCACAGTAGATGAGACAGATTGGTGATTATCTTTTTTATTAACAGGACCACAGAGTCCCAGAAGTGAAGTTCTAGGTGACAGGAAAGGTTATGAGGCCCCCATATTGACCACATCAAAGAGGTCGCTTTTTTTTTTTTTTTGAGATGGAGTCTTGCTCTGTCACCCAGACTGAGAGTGCAATAGTGCCATCTCGGCTCACTGCAACCTCCGCCTCCTGGATTCAAGCAATTCTCCGGCCTCAGCCTCCCAAGTAGCTGGGATTACAGGCACATGCCACCATGCCTGGCTAATTTTTGTATTTTTTCAGTAGAGATGGGGTTTCACCATGTTGGCCAGGCTGGTCTCAAACTCCTGACCTTGTGATCTGGCCACCTCAGCCTCCCAAAGTGCTAGGATTACAGGTGTGAGCCACTGTGCCCAGCCCACAGAGGTCACTTTTTAAATATGCAGCATTAATTACAGGAATACTCATCTACTCCTCCACTCTCAACATCCTCAGTCAGATGGTTTCCCCAGGCCTCATTAAAGCACTGAGATCCCCACCCCATACTATGATTCTTGCATTAATTACTTTACATTTCAGCACTATTACTTAACATTTTGTCAGTTAACATTCTCCCACTGCAGCAAAACTTCAGAATCAGACTAATGGGGGAAGTAAGGCCTTTGTGCACATGTGAAAACACAGAACTAGGGAATATTTCAAAATGAACTGAAAAGCAATTCCAAGTTTACTTTGTCTAAGAACAAATAGATCTAAAACAACCAAGTTTTACCTGATACGTACCCTCACAGGAATTGATTCAGGGGAGAGCTGAGAATATTTTGTAAATAGCATAACATAGCAGTTTAGATTCTAATGCACCTTGGTAATCACAAAGTCAGAAAGGCTTCAGTATGGTGTAAAATGCACAATTATTTAATGTTTTGAACCTGGCTTAATAAGGGAATGTAAAATGATCAAGTAATGGGAATTTTTGTTTGTTTGTTTTGTTTTGTTTTAAGGAGCAGACAGTTTAACAGGCAAGAAGGAAGGGAGAAGACAGAAGAAAGATGCTCCCTCATACAGAGACAGAGGGAGGGGGGCTCCAAGTCCTGTGGACACCAGCCAGGTATATATGCAGAGGCTGGAGGAGGCAATGTCTGATTTGCATAGGGCTCAGAGGAGAGATGAAAACACAAATAATATGGAAGATGGGAACCCTCAGGCCTACCTCAACTTAAAAATGGGTGTAATAACAGTACCAGCCTTCTAGCATTGTTATGGAGATTAAGTGTGATCATGCATTCAAGGGCTTAGCACAGGGCCAGGCTGCTGGGAAAGGCTTGATGATAATATCGGTAATAAAACCTGTTACAATTATTATTATTGGTATTAGTATGCACTCATTTGCACACAGATTCAGCCCACATTGAACAGCTAGGACGCCCACTCCACGCTCAGTATCTCCAAGAAGGAGGCTGCCAGCAATGAACCCAGTGGAACCCAGTGGACTCCTGGCTTTCATCCCAGCCCACCGCAAGCCAGCTGGGTGACCTCTGAGCCCATCCCTAACCAGCTGGGTAACCTCTCTGTATCTTGCTTTCTCATCTGCAAAGAGGGCATAACAGCAGTAACTGCATAGCTCTTAGAACAGAGTCTGGCATGTAAGCCCGTGACTTACGGACCACTGATGTGGATGTGGGGCTTCTGAAATTTCAGGAGGTTCTCAGGGGTGTATCTTCCCTTTAATGCTGCTATGGTCTGAATATTGATGTCCCCCTAAATCCAGGTATTGAAATCCTAACTCCCAAGGTGATGGTACTTGGAGGTGGGGCCTTTGGAGGGGATTAGATCATGAAGGCAGAGTCCTCATAAATGGGATTAGTGCCCTTATAAAAGAGGCCCCAGAGAGCTGCCCTGCCCTTTCCGCCATGTGAGGACCCAGCAGGAAGGCACCATCATGAGAAAGGGGCTCTCACAGGACACCAGCTCTTGATCTTGGACTTCTCAGCCTCCAGAACTGTGAGAAATAAGTTTCTATTATTTATAAGCCACCCAGTTTATGGTGTTTATAAAGAGCTGAGACAAACACCACTAAATCTTGCCCTTATAATCCTGTTGATAATTATGCAAGAGTAAATTTTGTTCTGGTCTCAACCAAATGATTAAAACTCCAAATCGGTGGAATGTGAACTCTGAGGTTAGCTGGTGATCTCTGTCTGGCCTGTACGAGTTTCCCTCCTACAACAGAGTCACTCCCTTGCCTGCTCTCAGAGAACCTTTGTGTTCTGGGCCAGCCACCCACTAGGAAGGGATTCAAAGGCCTGTCTGCTCACAAACAAGAAACAAAAAATACCAGACAGGAGAGAAGGCAGGGAGCTGGTGGGCAGAGTATCTGGAAGGAACCAACATGTGAAGCCTCACACCCAAGCCCTCTCCTCGCCTCCCGTTTCTAGAGATGTTTCCTGGGGCCTCTGGGACCAGATGCTCTGCCAAACACATTTCAAGGCCTATTTCTCTGAACCCTCCCAACATTCTGGTGCAGGAGGTTGTATTATTATTGCCATCCCTGTTGTAGAGTGAGGGAACTGAGGCACGGAGGGGCTGAGTAACTTGCTCCAGGAACAGCTCACCAGTGGCAGAGCCAGGAATTGAAGCCAGATTTGCCTAACTGCAGAACTGGTGCCACAAACCCCTCAGCTATGCCGTCCCCGCTTTACCACCCATTCTCCCTCCCTCCTCCTGGTTCCACCTACAGCCCAGGAGCCCTCCTGACCCTCCAGAAACCCTGGCTTAGCCCAGGCTGTAAGCAATGTCCTAAGCTAAATTCCCCACACCAGTGGGAGGGGTGGGTGTGAAGGGGTCAATGCCGGTCCCACCACCTACGGTCTTGTTGGGGTCTTGCCTTATTTCTCTACAAGGTGATCTTCTCATGGTGGGGGTAACTGCAGTTAAGCTACTTCACAGGTGTTTCTAAAGAGAAAGATGAATGGGAGGCACCTTTTAATCAGAGCTTCAGCAATCCCAGCTTGTTTAATAGTTTTATAAATACTTGTGAAACAGCATTCTACTACTACCTAAAGGGCACTATTGTCTTCAACAAAAACACCTTTTTAGGGGCAATAAATGTTCTTTTTAAAAACATCACCAAAAGGAAAAAAAAAAACCCTTACTGGATATAAAATAATGTAAATCTGCCACTGCCTCCACAGCTAGATGGGTGGAAGAGATAAAATGGCATTTTACAGAGTCCACAGGGAATTCTGAGAGTAAATTCAGACACAAATTGATTTGTGTTCATTTTTTATGCTGCTAACACTTAGTGCTCAAACAGCAGTTTCCTAAGGCGCAAGTACAGTCAAGGCCCTTGGCGTCGGCCTCTTAACACCTCCACCCCCAGGCTGGGAAAGCGCACGTGGGCCTCTGCTCTGTGATGGGGAGCAGATGCCTGTGCCATGTCAGACAGCGTGACATCACAGCGTCTGCCCTCAGCCACTGTACCCCATCAGGGGAGATACCTCGATGGAAGGGCCATCTCTCCAGCTCCCACACTCCCACCAAAGCCCATTTAACCAGCATGTTCTCCTGCCCTATTTGGTATTAGGGCTGGGATGTCAGAGAGACGTTATGACATGGTCCTTGTTCTCAGCTAATTCGCAATAAATTTCAGAGACAAAAGCATCATCTGTGGGACAACAGTCACCCATCAGTAACTATCACCCTCAGCGAGTGTCCACAGACGACTCTGAGTAGGGAGGACAGCAGGGTCAGGGCCCTGAGTTCCAGGCCCAGCACCAGGCCACCTGGACCCTCCCATTCTCTGCTGCTCACCAGCTGAGGGAATGTAGGGAAGTCGTCTAACTTCGCTGAGGCTTAAAATCCTCATTGTTCCTATCTCAAAGGAGTGACAGGATCACTAAATAATGACATATAATAATAGCAAATTAAGGAGTGCTTTATAGGTGCCAGACACTGTTTTAAATGACGTGTATATATTTGTATATATAAATCTCAGGAACAACCCTGTGAGGTAGATTCTTTTACTCATCCCCTTGTGGCAGATGAGAAACTGAGGCACAGAGAAGTTAAATGGCACAAGGTCATCCAGCAAGAAAATGGTAGAACTGGGTACTCTAGCTTCGTGTTCTTAAATACTTAGTGATCCTGCCTTTTGAAGTACAAGAATGTTTTGTAAAGTAAGCATGGTCCAAATCCATGGGATGGCATAATACCCATGAAAATACCCATGAAAGGCTAAAGAGCTGTGAAATGTACACTGGTCCCTTCCCCAGAAATCTGCCCTCTGTTTAGAGGAACCGCCCTGCCTCTTCCTATTTCCTTGGCAGGAAAGCATCAGTAAGCTGCGGCGGCAGGTCCGGTTTGTTGTCCAACCAACAGCCATCCCTCCTCTGCTAACAAAGGCCAGGTCTGCACAGCGGTGGGTCCAGCCTGGGTTGGGAGGCATGATCGGCAGCAACTCCCTTCTCTTTCACCAGGGCTGGTCATGTAACCCAGCTCTGGCCAACACATAAAAGCAAGGGTTTTCTCTCTTTTTTAATAGACAGGGTCTCACTCTGTTGCCCAGGCTGAAGTGCAGTGGTGTGATCATGGCTTACCACAGCCTCAACCTCCCAGGCTCAAGCAATCCTCCCACCTCAGCCTTCCACGTAGCAGAGACTGCTTGACTAATTTTTAAGTTTTTTTTTTTTTTTTTTTTTTTTTAGAGACAGGGTCTTGCTATGTTGCCCAGGCTAGTCTTGAACTCTTGAGCTCAAGTGATCCTCCCACCTTGGCCTCCCAAAGTGCTGGGATTACAGGTGTGAGCCACCACACCCTGTCAGAAGTCTTCTACCCAAACAAAAGGGCGAGTAGTGCTTGAAGCGGTGGCAGCCATCTTGTGACTAGGATGGCAGGGCCAGGAGGCACTGGGAGATAGTGACCCAGAGCTGTGACACCATGGAGTGTATGGACCAGCTTGGAGCTCCTTCCCTCTAGACTTTCTGCTCTAAGAGGCAAGTCATGCTCTCAATTTTCTCTTACTTATAGCTGCATGGGCCAAACTGACGGAGCTCATTTTGTGGATGCTGAGGTAGACAGATGCGTCTACTGATGCCTATTTACTTTGCACCTATTGTGTGCAGGGCACTGTAGGTGATACAAATCAGAACCTGTACTCATCCTGCCTGGGAAGTACTAGCAGACTAGTAGAAGAACTGTGGGGCATATACAACAAATTCTAATGCCAGGTAGAATGTGGGAGGTACAGATGGAACATTTTAGGGATTGAGAGAGATACCTCTTTCAGGTCGGCAGGGGGTTTTCAAACAGAGAAATCAAGGAAGGCTGCATGGAGGAGGCAGCGTTCGAATTGAGTCTGCAAAGAGCTGGAGTACATGAGGGAGGCCTCTGGACCATGGAGACACTTGGCTTCCAGTCTCTAATTAGACTGGTGAGCAGGAAGCTTCACTCACTCACTCAGGCTATCAGGTCAGGAAGTTTACAGAAAAAAAATCCCACCTTCTTTGGGTGGAAGTAGGGGCGGAGGACTTGTAGCCCAGGCCTGCCTTCTGAAACCTCCTGCTGCCTTGAAAGGGAGTCCCTGTACTTTTCATAGGAAAAAAAAAATACGGTAAAGAAAAGAATACGGTTCTAGGTTTGTAATAATAAGGACCCGCACTTATTGAGTGCTTACCATGTACTGGGAATGCAATTATAGGTTCATTTAATCCTCACAACTGCTCTATGAAGTGGGTGCCATTATTAGCCTCATTTAATAGATGAGGAAACTGAGATGCAGAGAGATTTAGAAACATGTCCAAAATCATGGAACTGGTGGGAGTCTTATACTAGGGCGTGTCCTGACTCTGAGCTGCAAAGTGAAGAGGCCAGCCAAGGGCAGTACCCCTCTGCTTGAGGGCCTCAGTCAGTGCTCTCCCAAGAGTCAGGCTGGACACAGGCGATCTGGTAGAGGAGGCTTTACCTCCTCACCCTCCTCACAGAACCCACTGAATCTGGAGCACCCTGTGCCTCAGGTGCCACCCAAGGGCATTTTTACAGAGCTCCTGTTCGCCCACAATAAAGGCGACATTTCCCAGCTTCTGTTGCTGCCAGGTGTGGCCAGTGTGCTCCAGATTCAGTGGGCTCAAATGATCCTCCCACCTTGGCCTCCCAAAAGTGCTGGGATTACAGGTGTGAGCCACCACCCCCAGTCAGAAGTTTTCTGTCCAAACAAAAGGGAGAGTAGTGCTTGGAGCGGTGGCAGCCATCTTGTGACTAGGATGGCAGGGCCAGGAGGCACTGGGAGATGGTGACCCAGAGCTGGCCTCTTGGCTTTGCAGCTCAGAGTCAGAACATGTCCTAGTTAGACTAAGTCTGAGTTATTGACTAAGTCCTGGTCAATGACATTAAGTGGATATGTTATGTGGTACATCCTTAAAAGATGGCTGGTGACCATCTGCCCTCCGTTTTACAGCCCTGCTTACATCTGCTGCCTGGGATGGGAAATGAGGCTGGGGGTGAGCAGACACTTAGAATATGAGGACAAGAGAGGAGCAGCTGCTCTACCAGCCCTGCACTACCCACCCAGAATGCCATCAGGGAGAGAAATCAGCTTCTCTGTTGCTGAAGCCACAGACATCCTGGGTCTGTGTTCCGTACAGCTGAACTGCATCCTGATTGATTTGGGAATGATGCCTATTACCAAGGAGGGTTATGGGAAAGAAAAGGCTATTGGAAAATGTATGGTCCAGAAGGCCCAGGGAGAGGGCGAGGCTGGAAGGGCCTGGCCCCTTTGTAGCATGTCAGCCACCAGCCTCTCACAGGTTATCACACTCGCCTCCTGTTCACATCTGCCCATAGGATACTGTCTGCCACAGGTTGTAAATACCCCGTTACAGGAGTCATATGTAACATTTTTAACAAGAATATAAGCACACAGGCACCCAAGAAATGCTTTTCATGATGATGGACTCAGCTGATCAACTCCCCGGCATCCCACATCATCAATAAATAACCAACCAAAAAGAATACTGAGGGGACAGTCCTTTCCGCTTAGCGAAGCTTACAGGAGACAAGAGAAAGCACACCTCAGACAAGGAAAACCGGATGAAAAAAGAATGAGCACCTACTTCATGCCAGCAAGATGGCTAGACGCAGTACATGTATTATTTTCTGACCTCACCACAAATGTGCAAGGGCAGGTTTTGGTCATTGCCTGTTTACAGAAGAGGAAACAGGTTTCGAGAGGTTGAGAGACTTGCCCAAAGTAAAGTGGCTGAGCCCAGATTCAAACCCAAGACTATGAGACTCCAAACCCCACCTCTTCCACACACGGCCTGGGAGCATGTGACTGCATTCCCCTTTCACTACCGCTTTTACCCACCATCCCACCACGTGCTTTGGTGGTTTTGGTATTGAGGAGGTAGAGAGGATTAGGCTGCAGGGGGCTGTGGCAGGATGAATTGAGGGCAGGGAACAGATCTTTTCCCACATGGGAAGATGATCTGGCTACTCACTGTCTCCTCAACCATATTCTTGCCTAATAAAAGCAGGAATGTTGCTGCCTCCTTTCTGTAATACCTAATAATGCCTAGAAAGTAATTGTAAAAGAATTTATTACAAACCGGCAACTTTATCATAAAAGGCCTTGGAGCAATAATTGCTTTCATTAAATAAAACCTATAAAATATATTTCTAATTTTATTTCAGAGCCAAATGAAAGTCAAGAGAAAAGCCTAGTTCTCATACCAACCTGAATTAGAGAGAGAAGAAAAAAGAAAGAAAATCCAGTTTCAGAAGTTCTGTAGAAGCAGCAGGAGGCCAGAGTTAGAAGTACAAGTCTCAGGGAAACTTCTGATCTAAGCTTCTTTCCAAGCCAGAGTCAGCAGCCCTGGGACATTCTTCTGCCTGACATTCCCCTTTGAGCTGCGCTTGCCTGTCCAGCCTCCCCTCTTCACTCTGCTCCCCTTTTCCTTTCCCCACAAAGATTCCATAGCTCACAGCTTCCTGGATCAAGGGATCTGCTACCCTAACAGCAGAGTAGCGGGTGGAGGACAGAGTAACGAGAGCCTTTTTCCATTTCAAAAAAAAAAGTTAATGGAGATAATTTTCTCAAATTTAGGTTTCTCTCACCAATTTTTCTATACTTGCTAGCATTTGCTAACGTTTTGTCCGTCCTAAAATCAAGTATGAAGAGCTGTCTGATTTAGCCCAAGATGACTGATTTCAGTATTCACAGTATTTGCGGGTGCAGGGTTGGGGGTGGGGTGGGTGTTGTGTGTTGGCAAAGAGCCGCATGAGTTTCGGACTTGTAAATAGTGGCAAGGCCTTTCCATTGCTGTGTCCCCAGAAGGAGAGGAAAGAGGCCAAGCCTGTCTTGGGGTTTGTGGGAGGGAGGATTCTAGTTCTTATTCTCTACTATGTCAAGCTCTAGATTAAAGGCCAGCAAACTTTCTGCAAAGGGCCAGAAGGTATTTAAGGCTTAAAACCCATATGGTCTCTGTGGCAACTACTCCACTCTGCACTGTAGCAGGAAAGTAGCTATAGACAATAAGGAAATGAACAGGTGTTCCAATAAAACTTTATAAAAATAGGCAGAGGGGCCACATTTGGCCCACAGGCTGTTGTTTGCTGGTCCCTGCTCTAGATAACAGTACCCTCAAATGGAATGCTAACTTTGACAATGGCAACAAACAAATCTCGATAATGCTTTCTATCTCCACCATGACTTGTGATAAAATTTACCATTCTCTGAGGGGTACAAATAGAAATAATGATCCTAGCAATAACATAATAGTGCACATTTGAGCTATAAAGAAGAAAAATAAATACTTTTATATTTAGATAACTAAATTATTTTCTAATTCCAAGATTACAGGCGTGAGAAGAAAGTGTATGGAGAGGAAAGTCATTTAAAGCACCCATTACACGTTAATTTTTCATTTTCCATGGCTTGCCATCAATGAGGGAATGACTTACCTAAAATGACTATAAAAAATGGTTTCACTCTTTGATCAGGAAGCTCAGAACACTAACTATGAAGTTAGTAATGGTTTCAGTATTATTGCAAGTCATAATGGAAATGATTTGCAGTATGGTAGAGAGAAAAAGAAAAAGCTCAAGAATTGTTAATTAACTTCACTGTTTCTCCACAAATGGTAGGAGTATTAAAAACAAGATTGCTGAAGTGCAAACATCAGGATTTAATGAACAATGGGATGTAATTGAAGTAACAGAGAATGACTTAATCGGGACAGTGGGTTGTTTAATTACGGGGCTAATGGATCTTCTGCAAGGACAAACTAAATGGAACAGAAGAAGCCAGCACTGGCAGGCAGAGCACTGTTAAAGGAAGTGTACCAGTAAGAAACTCCTGGTAGAGACACCTAGGGCTGTTACATATGAGATATTTCATTAAACGTAATTGTCCCAAAATGGTAACTGCTAGAGAAAGACACAGACGGGGGTAGGCTGGCACAAATCAAACTGGAGGCATTAATATTTCTGCAGGCATGTACTTGTGTTTTTTCAAGAATTTCTAATAATCTTGAAAACTTTCTTATGGATATTTTTTTCAGAACGCTGTTTTCCAGGGTGCCAAGATGCTACCTCTCAGATACAGCAGATTGGCAAGCTCGTTTTCCGAGTTTAAGAGTTCAAAAAACCATTTCACACTTAACTTTGATTACAAGTCAACTTTCTCTTGCTAATTCAGCATGCTTGCTACGAGTTACTGGTTTTCCTCAACTCCTCCTGAAAGTGAAGCAAACGTCCCTTCTCCCATGTGAAATCCTCAAACTTTCACTAACTCCTCCAAAGTTCCACTCTTGACAAAACGCCAGCTGAGTGAGTCTGAGATTCTCCATCAACAAAATCAAACATGTTCAAAATTTTGCAAAGGTGAAAAAATACCAGCAGAGCAATAGGTCTTATTCTCGGCCGGATGCAGTAGCCCACACCTGTAATCCCAGCACTTTGGGAGGACAAGGCAGGTAGATCACTTGAGGCCAGGAGTTCCAGACCAGGCTAGCCACATGGCGAAAACCAGTTTCTACTAAAAACACAAGCATTACCCCGGCACGGTGGCAGGTGCCTATAATCCCAGGTACTTGGGAGGCTGAGGCAGGAGAATTGCTTGAACCCAGGAGGCGGAAGTTGCAGTGAGCCGAGACTGCACCACTGCACTCCAGCCTGCGCTACAGAGTGATACTCCGTTTAAAAAAAAACAAAAAAATTGGTCTTATTCTTTTCCGGCTGTCCAACCTGAATTCCTAGATATTAAGGAAAGACTAAAGTCCTGTGTGTGCACAGCCCTACCCCTGGTGCTGACATTAGGGAGGATGTAGATATCACGGCATTCTGTCTCACTGTTGCCTCATTAAACACCAGTCTGGAATGCCATGATAGAGAAGGATGGTTTCTTATGGTCCTGAAGGAAGCATGGCTCTAGGGGACTTGGCTTGGATTTTTGGCAAGACAGAGGAATTTTCTTCTCAATATGCAAGAACAGAGAATTACTTCCCAGGGCCCACTTGTTAGTATCATGATTTCGTGTATAAGAAATTGGCAAGATGCCTTTATATTCTAGAAAACCCCCCATACCTCAGGGACAACACATCCTCATCTGAGAGGTGTGAAAGCTAACTTTTAGGTTGCTATATGAGGTGCTGCGCTTCTGAGCATTTAGCTGAACACGAGTTTGGGAGCCTTTTTTCCAAACGTGTCCCTGCCTTGGCACCAGGTTCTGTCATTTCAAGTGGTTCATGAGGACGCTCTTGATTTCTGACTTTCCTTTCCTTGAAAGAATCTGCCCCCAACCTCCCGCCTCCCTAGCACACATGGACACACAGAATCAGTTTGTTCACCACACCTTGGTTTTCAATGACATAAACCACCTCAGGCAAATTTGGGAAATCAAGTCCTAAAACAGCTGGGTGTACATGCTTGGGAGGGGCAGGTGGGGGAAGTGAAAAAGAGGGGGAGGAGGGAAGGGAGGAAGAAAGAAAATTAGAAATATGGTGGTTCAGGCTGGGGGAAATGCCTGAAAGGAAATGAAAAACTTAAATTTTTATATTGACCTTCTGCTAACAGTTTGTCACACAAGCACAGACGGATCATGTGCCTTCTCTGTAGCTTCTGGTACAACCGCCCACCATGAAAGGGGGGCTGGGCCAGGCCCCATAAGAGGTACTAACCATTTTTAACGGCAAGGCCCCTAAAAACAAGTGGCCCATTCCTTTTTCAAGGCTCAACTCTGTGTACCGGCAAATCTGAATTTGAAAAGGAAGATTTATGTGGATTTCTGAAATCGTGATTTTCCATTACCCTTTTCCCCAGGGGCTATAAAGAAAAATTTCAAGAGTCGACATGAATTTCTTCAGCATCAAGTAACATTTTGATGATGAGTTGAGTGTTAACAAATCAGAAACACATGGTCTTAATTGACTGTGAAATAAATAATGTTTCAAAATGAAAGGGAGAAAACACGTTCAGATGTAAAGCATTAAAAAGGCTTCAAAACCTCAAAAGTTGCCTCAGGCATCTGACTTCTTCCTGATTCCAACCCCGTCTTCTCCTTTCCTGTCCTTCCTGTTTGGGTCCAATAGTATCTTGAGACTGAAATACTGGAGGATTCCCCTGACTGTATTCATTTGCAAATATTTCTCTTTGGGGATCTTTGGGGCTTCTAAAATGTCGTAAAGTAAAAGCACAAACATCTTCTAGGTTGGGAATAACAAGCCCAGGATCAGTGAAAAGTGAGTCAACAGGCCCTGTGCAAAGTTTATCTCTTGTTCTCCAAGATACCCAGTGGTGTCCAGGCTGAACACACATCAGAGTTATCTGGAAGGTTTGCAAAATACATCCATGCCCGGGCTCCCTCCCCAGAGATTCTGATTCAGTCAGTCCTGAGGGAAAGCCCAGGCACTGGTATATTTGGACCTGCAGTTTAAACAAGGGTTCAATGAGATCTGGATCAAATGGAATAAAGTTTTAGGTAGCACTCATGTGCCAGGCAATGTTCTAAGTGCTTTTTATAATACTGACTCTTAATCCTCAAAACACCTCATGAGATGGGTAGGAACCATACCATCATTTCCATTTCACATGTGAGGAGAATGAGGCACAGAGAGGTTTAGAAACTTGCCCAACATTACACAGCTAACCAGTGGCAGAGGCAGGATTCCAACCTGTCCGGCCCCAGAGTCCACACTGTTAGCCACTCTACCCATAGTTGTCAAGCAGCATCTGCAGCATCAGGAAGCTGGTTAGAGAAGTGAATTCTCGGGCCATAGCCTAGATTTACTGCATCAGAAACTCCAGCATGCTGCCTAGCGACTGGTGTTTAGCGAGTTTTTTGGGAGATTCTGCTAGATGCTCAAGTTTGAGAAGCACTGCAGCCCACTCTCCGGCCTCTCAGATGCGGATGGGTATATTAACACAATTCAGAACGCTGAGAAGTGTTGACTTTCAGCTCAGCTTCCCGCTCTCAGATGGCAGTCGTGCATGGCGCCATCTTCAATGGAGGGGTGAGCCGCATCTGGCAGTGGCAGAAAACTTGAAACAGCTGACCTATGGACTATTCTCCCACCAGAGGACATAACCATAACACAGTCCGCGGCAAAGTGGTGCCTTCTCCAATTAGGGAATGAATTCTTCCCGGATGACACTGCAGTCCCCACTATCCAGAGCGAAGCCACAGGAGACTCAGCTCTTTTAATGAGCAATTCCCAAACCCCACTGTAATCTTTTCCTCCTCCACTAACGAGATCGTGAAGAAGCCCAGAATCTTCATAAAGCTAAAGATCAAACCAAAACACAGCAGTCTCCTCTCCAAGTCTCTACTAACAGAAAAGCATAGAAAATTCCTAATTCTGAAGTTCCTTTCCCTGCTTGGCTCCCTCTCTGAAATTCCCGAATGTGCCCCAAATTGGGCTTTTTTTCTTTAGGAAGGGCATGGGGTGGGTGCGGAGGGGATGAATTAAAAAAGTTCTCAAACGGGTGAAACCCTCCAGCAGCTAGGCAATCATCTTCCTGTAGTGATTTACAGCGTTCCTCTAAAAATATCTATGAGATCACAGTACATTAAGTGCATGACACCAAACATTTGTAACTAATCCATGAAAATAAAGTAAGGGCGTCACGTTGTATGGGGAACGCAGTGGAATTTGTCTTGTGTTATCGTTCTAAAATAAGACGGCCTCAATTTGGTTGAAATATATCTTCACACATTGTCTTCCCAGAGCACAGCCATTTGAGAAATTCTGATTGCAATTATAAGTGCTGAATAGGGAGTACTTTGCATTTCCTTTGACGACACTGAAAGCTATAAGCAATCCTGATATTAAAATCTTTGGAAATTGATGAGTACCCCAGGCATCATTACAATACTTTCTCCCCCAATCTCAGTAATTAAAATCTATTATGTGAACGCATGTTAATATTTTTATCAACTGTTTTTAATTAACTAAACACACAGGGCCTCCCGCAGTAGAAATGATACCGTTTCATTGTCAGTGAGCCACCCCCACCCTCTAATTTCCCGCCAGATTTATTTGGGAGTCTGGCTGGGAGCTTTATGGAAAACATACCACAGTACTGAATTCTGGAACCTGCCACAACAGCCAGTCTTCATTAAGTGTGTACAGGGCTTTGCAAGTGATTACATCCACGGGACCCTTGTTAATTTTCTGGTTCAGAGTCGTCACCAGCAAATAGAAGGGCTCTCCAACAGTCTCCTTGGAAAAGACACAAAAGTGACAGTTAGCTTTCTGTGGAATCCACTGTACTTTCCAAAGAATTAAAGTTTCTGTTTATGGCAGTAAGGCAGGAGACAGGAGGCAGGGTTTTCTAACACAAAACTCCCAAGAAAATACATGTTGCTCTGCTTGGGATTGGATGCAAAACTCAGAAAACCGCCTCCTCTCGCCATCGCGAATGCACGTGTGCAAACGCGCACGCGTGCACATTCACAGCAATGTGCAGTACCCACAGTATCCCTTGTTATTTTATGTTTAAACTTACATATGGCAGACCAATGCTCATCAGTGGGTTAACGCCTAGGAACAGTTAGTAGATGTGGAGAGCGTACCTTTGTTTACATTCGTATTTAATCGCCTTTTAGCAAGCCAGAAATAAACGACATTTTTTAAAAAAATGCACAGTTATCCTTAGTAACAAGGATAAATGTAACAACTTTTATACATTTGCCAAAGACAATGTTTTTTGGTGTTAACAGCACTTCTTGAAGGAAGTGGCCTGCCGTTCAACAGTTTGCAGCCTCATCTCCTCCCCATGGGTCCAGCCCAGCCCGGGCAGTTCCCAGACATACCCTGCACAGTCCCACCTGGACACGTTTCCCGGTGCTGGGTCAGAGGGACTCCATCTTTTTCCCTGAACCAGAGCCAATTCCATTTCCTTTAAGGTTTTTCCCCAAACACTCAGCCCATCCTGATTGGCTCTTTCTTCAAATTTAAGCCACACGCATTTTTCCTGTCTGGGGGTGGGACTGCCTCCCCTGCTGCGATGGCAATGGCTCACATTTGCAACCACAGATATCTGTATTCCAAAGGGCTCTGAGCACCTCAAATGGGAGGCTGTGTGTTCTCTTTCCACGGCATCCTCCCAAGGCACGTAGCCCTGGGTCAGCTGTAGGGTATTTGCTAAATAACAAACCTTCCGTAATCAATGGACATTAGGCCTCTGTGGTGGAGGAAGAACCGTGGCTAGGAAGTCAAAGTGCCTTAGTGATGATGAAAGGCCAGCCACGTGGCTGGGACTTGAAGCGCCAGTTAACAGCTTGACAAGCGATACATCCGGCTGGGAAAGGAGGATTACCACTGGGTCTCACCTGCTTTCCCTTGCGCAGGCAAGTTACCTAAGACATCTTAAGTCTCTCAGGATCCCACCCCAACCCTGTCCCTTCCTTTATACTTGCTGCAGGAATATCCGCCCTCCCCAGTCCTTGGGCTTCCTCTTGCCACCTCCTGCCACCCTGCAGCTCCCTTTCGGCTTCTGTCCCCGCTGTGATACATCCTTAAGTTTCCTCTTCAGTGCAGGGCAGAAGTGGAAGTTCAGAAATTTCCAAGGTAGGGAGGGCAGCAGGACTAGTGCATGACATTTAACTCTCATGAGAAACTTCCTTTATTTAGTGGTTTACAACCTCAACCCTCTCTTCTCTTTCCCTCCACCGCCCACCCCCCACCCCAAGTAATGCCCTGACCACAAAACTAGAACCTCTTTTCCTCCAGCACAGATCAGAAGGGAGGCTGAGAACCCTTGGACAGGGGCTGCGTACTCCCGCAGGGGTTGGAGTCAGGGGGCCAGATGGGCTCTCGGGGGCTGTGTGAAGGGGTAGCTCTCGACTCAGGAGGCCTGTGGTCAGGAATTCTCCAGAACTTTCTGGAGGGTAGCTAGACGGAGCTAAGTAACATCTGGCCCTGCACTCTGCCCATGCTCCTGGGTCTAACCCTGGCTAATCACCAGAATCCCTTGGGGGCTCTTGTTAAGAATTCAGACGCCTGGGCCCCACTCAACCTACACAGCTGCCATCTCTCTGAGGAATGAGGCCTGGGTATCTGTAGTTTTCATACCTTCCCGGGGCCGGGGGCGGGGCGGGAGACGGGGATGGAGGAGGATTCTGATGTGTGGCCGATGTGGGGAATCACAGGGCCATGAGGTTTGTCACCACTGAACACAACTTTTAGGCAAGTCACAGCCGCTGCGTACATGATTCCCCTCCCCCAGGGGCCAGGCTTCGACATTTTAACAGACCAGAGCAGATTCCGTCGTTTCAGTGCACAGAGGGGTGGCTAAGAGCTCTAGGACCCTGGAGCTCTAGGACCCTGGCACTGTCCCACAGTAGCAGTGAGATCTGGGAAGAGTCACAGCTCTTCTGTGTGTTCCAGCTCCCCCACATGCAAAATGGTCATGAAGACATTCAGCTCAAAGGGCCGTTAAGGAGATGAAATGAGAAAAGGTAGGTAAAGCTCTTAGCATGCTGTCTGGCACATTCAATACATGGCATTATTATTTTACCCACAGAGCCCTGGTGTCTTGGAAGGGGAAGTTACCTGGCGGTCACGGAGCTACTGTCACCCACTAAACGTCTGTGGGGTAGGACGGGAGGACTAGGGCCGTCGGTGTCCCAGACCCTCTTGAGCACCTGGTGGAGGGACATCAGACCCCTGCACCAGCTGGAATTATTCCACTGAAAGTGAAAGTATCACCGACTGGCTGGATGCCACTTCCTCCTGGCGAGCCGAGCCGCCCCCTCACCACCCAGAGTGCTCGAGAGACGCTCTTGAATCAGCACTGTGAAATCTTGACCCAGAATGCTTTGCTCAAGGAGGCCGTTTGGGCTTGCAGCCCAGATTTTCTGAACATCTCACCCCTCTAATGCCCAAGAGCAGCCCTTCAAAACTCAAGAGTTAAGAATCACAAGATCCAGTAGAAAGAGCTGGAAAGGGATTTAAAGGTGACGCCCACACACGCCCGTCATCTGGTGGATTGAAAACAGATGCCCAGATGGAACGAACCACGCCTAGGGACACACAGCTGACTGGGGCTGAGATGATTCCAGAGCCCAGACCTACTGCTTCTAACCAAGACCCCTAGTCTGGTGCTCTCTCTACTACCTCAGGGGCTTGCAAAAATCATGGATTGCTGGGCTCTACTTCCGGAGCTTCTGATCCAGTGAGACCGTGGTGGGGCAGGAGTGGGCCTTTGAAGACCAAGACCAGGGAACTGGGTGAGAGTCCTGGTGACTCCATCTAGCAGCTGTTGTGGCTAAAAGCAAAGACAGTGGGAAACAAAAAATATTCGTCCCAGAAATAACTGGCTCAACATCTCCCCCAAAGCCTCTGATGATTTATACCAAGTAAACAGAAAAGAAGGCAGATTTCATTAATCTTAATAAATGGGTATTGCCTTAGGGAGAGGAAGGGGTTGGTGAGAAATAAAAAAAATGTTGTGCATCTACTTGTAAGATTGCATTAAACATTAAACTAAACACAGTCTATTTAAAGCACTGCTGTTGGATCTAAACTTAAGTAGCACTGTTAAAACCTGTGGCATAGCAGTGTATCTTATTCAAAGTTTAATTAGATTTCCGAACTAGCTACAAATACA
This sequence comes from Piliocolobus tephrosceles, assembly GCF_002776525.5. NCBI lineage: Eukaryota > Metazoa > Chordata > Mammalia > Primates > Cercopithecidae > Piliocolobus > Piliocolobus tephrosceles. The sequence continues at coordinate 91,706,942 of NC_045443.1, read as the reverse complement.
CAATTATGCAGTTTTGCTGGAATCTGGATGGCTGGTAAAATTAAAGGATAAGAATCTTCTGTACCAGGGGCCTCGGAGGGCTGGGTGAAGATCGAGTTCAACAGGACACCTTTATTTTCACATTAATATTTTATAATAGTAATGGCCAACATTTATGGAGGCTTCCTTAGTGCTAAGCAATTGCATGTTTTCTCATCTGCACTTCAAAACAGTCTAAAATCTTCTTCCAATCCTCTAGGTTATAAAACCAAGTAAGTGGTGAAGTCTAGATTCAGCTCAAGTAGCGGACTCTAGGGCCGACCCTCTTCACCACTGGAATCTATAGAAAGTTTGCATTTGAAAAGATTTTAAAGTTCAATTAGATTACAACCACATGCACACAGTCACTACAACAAAGCAAACTCCAGGGGGGGCAGCTCTTTGGAGAGCTGCTTTAATGCGGAATGACTGGTAGGAATTGACTGCAATTAGCTTACAGTGCATTGGTAGGTAATGGGTATTTCTACAATGCTTCAGAGGGCCTGTAACAGTTTGTTCTCTTTGGTGTTTGAAATATTCCCTTTTCGCAGTACAATTTCTTAAACGGGCTGACTGGGCTCTGGGTGTGAATTGATGTGAGGTGAACTCACTTGAAAAGTCTCACCTGAGGAAATTCTAAATGAATTACATTTGCATAGACCAGTTGCAGCAAAAACAATGTTTACTTTTCCCCTCACTGTTCTGGGTCAGGACCAAGACAAAACATGGTTAAATGCTGACACCATCGAGCATTCAGGATTTATCCTGGCAAAGGCATCAGAGTCTGCTAAAAATACCTGCCTATTGTCTTACCTCTGACACTGCTGAGGGATGTGACACTTACCCGGAGAAAACCAGAAAGGCAGACAGACATCCAGTTTGTGAGGAGTTTTTCGACCACGGACTCCGTGCGTCTCAGCATGAGTTTAGGCTGCATGTTACTACACTGTTCCATCAAGTCCCTGGTCAGCACCTCCAGGATGCTGGTCAGGTAGACCAGCTTGGTTTGCAGGGCAATGGTTAGGAAAGAGGCGAACAGACACCTGTTGAAAAAAAGACAGCTGGGTGAACCATCAGCTGCAGGCCTAGCTGGACACTGATGGGAGTTTCCATGGAAGCTCACTGGCAGGGCAGGGAGCTGGCTTGTTGGGTTGGGAGCTTTTTTTTTAATGTTTAGATTCTAACCACTTCTATCTCTAGAACATTTTCTGTGTTTTCAGCATTTAAACTAGAGTGGTAACAAGAAGTGAGTCTTCCAAAGTTTCAGGATGTTTTAAAAATAAAAAATAACACTTCTGCTTTTTTGATTAAGAATTTACAGGCCGGGCATGGTGGTTCACGCCTATAATCCCAGCACTTTGGGAGTCTAAAGCAGGCAGATCACCTGAGGTCAGGAGTTCGAGACCAACCTGGTCAATGTGGTGAAACCCTGTCTCTACTAAAAATACAAAAATTAGCCAGGCGTGGTGGCACACTCCTGTGGTCCCAGCTACTGGGGAGGCTGAGGCAGGAGAATTGCTTGACCCCGGGAGGTGAAGGTTGCAGCGAGCCTAGATCGTGCCACTGCACTCCAGCCTGGGCAACAGACCGAGACCCCATCTTAAGAAAAAAAAGAATTTATGTGGGTTTTTTGGGGTGTTGGAGTTTTTCAGGGTTACTTGGGGGTGGGAGGGTTGTGTGTGTGTCTTCAAAGTAGACCTTGTGTTGGGAGCTGGGGGCAGGAGGCTGAAGCAGCAGGATCACTTGAGGCCAGGGTCTGAATCCAGCCTAAGCAACATAGCGAAACCCTGTCTCAAATTTTTTTTAAAAAGGGCTAGGCACAGTGGCTTATGCTTGTAATCCTTGCAGAAGGGGATATCGTGTGAGGTCAGGAGTTTGAGACCAGCCTGGGCAATACAGCACTTTTTTTGGATCATGTAGTAGAGATGGGGTCTCTACCACTACAACAACAACATTAGTGGGGTGTGGTGGCATGCACCTGTAGTTCCAGCTACTTGGGAAGGCTGAGGCAGGAGGGTAGCTTGAGCCCAAGAGGATGAGGCTGCAGTGAACTATGATCACACACTTTAGCCTAGGCCACAGAGTGAGATTCCAACTAAAAAAATAAAAATTGTGTTGGAGTGGTGTGATCTAAATGGAGATAAGGCTGCATAAACTTCCAATCAAACAGCCTTTGGAAAAGTGCGTGTTCTCAAGAGACCACGTTCAGATAGTGGTTTGGAAATAAAATATGGGCCTCAGGTTTGATTTCTCTCTCTCTTTTTTGTAGAGACAAGGTTTTGCTGTGTTGGTTGGGCTGATCTTGAACTCCTGGCCTCAAGTGATTGCCTGCCTTGGCCTCCCAAAATGCTGGGATTACAGCCATAAGCCACCATGCCCAGCCTGATTTTCTCTTCTTAAAGGCTTTTAAAACATCAGAGAATGGACTAATACCTGTCCTTCACAGAAAAGTTCTTCTGCTTTTCAAGGGTGTGGATGACAGTAACAAGAAAGCTTTTATTACAGATTAGGGCATCCAAAGCTGTGAGACTTTCATTCTTGTCATTGGCGTCTCTGTTCTGAAAAAAAGAAAAGAAATATATAGTATAATACAAAATCATATGTAAGTTTAAGGTTAGAAAGTAGATCCACAATGGGTTTTCCAAGACAATGAACTATTTAATATTGAATTCATGATCCAAAAAAACCACAATAAAAATTCAAAGTAATAATCATGGAGATGATAATGATGATAACACTATGAACATCAGGCAGTCACTGGGCTAAAAATGAAAACGCAGAGACTTACATGCATATCTTCAGTGAAGATGTGGGTGAAGCCACCTGACTGAGAGGAAGGAGACACTTTTATTATTCATAACATCCAAAGGAAATGAAGAGTGTATTTTTGTTATAATACCCAAGTCCGTTTTAATAAAGTAGAGACACTATTTGCTAATCTGAAGCGCCCCTGGGTTTATGGTGGCTGCATATTCTCTAGTACATAATAAATAATTATTCAGCTTTCAAGAAACGCCACTGAATTCCGAAAGCCTCTAAGAAGAATAATTATCATGGCATCAGTCCTAGGTTTGGTAGATGAAGGTATCATCTCACATTTTAGAAGAAGTGATTTAAGGGTTAAAGAAGGGGTCATTGATGAAGATTATGCAAATATCAGACCGCTCTTCAAGCAATTTACCTTCTAAAGATAAAGACTAAATTACGTTGCTAAGTTTTACAAGTCTTACCTAAGTAGCATCTACTGTTTCAGTACACAATGATACTGAAAACGGGGTAGTTAAAAGTCTAGAATCTGGACCAAACTACTTGGGTTCCAGTCCTGGTTTTAATCACATACTGGTCACATGACGTGGGATGTGTTACCTAACCTCTCTGTGTCTGACTTGCCTCATCTCTGAAATGGGGACAATAATGGTTCCCACCAGAGGTTTAGTGTGAAACTAAAATGTGTGCAGAGTAAGTGCCTTGTGTCAGTTATCATTACTGGTTTTATTCCTAATTTATAGCAAACTAGACCACAATGCTATTACCCCACTGGTTTCTAAATGCTAGGTAGCTCTGGAATATAAACTTCAAAATTTGAGGGTTTGTAGTGTATCATAAATCTTATTAAAAATTAAAGGTTAAACTGTAAAAGTATGTTAAGCAATACTTTGAGTCCACAGAATAAGACTCTAAACTCAAAACATTCAGGTTTTTCTTCTTTTTTGATAATAGAAACATTGAGCTAATTTTATATCTTGTAAAGTAAATTTCTTCTGTAGAGAATTTTGCTTCATAGTTTCAAATTTGCTAGCCCAAACAAAAGACCTAAAACTCTTTTCGCCATATCCTCCCCTAGTTAAAAGCAAAAAAGTCCCAAAAGACAAACCGAAAAAACCCCTAGACCCTAGGTTTGCATTTTCTAGTTCTTAATATTTTTCTGCTGAACCAACTTCATGTAAATGGACAGGAGAAACAGGTTGATTCTTAATCATAAATACGGAAGTGCCACCCTGGCTCTCTGTGTGTTTTTGTTTGTTTCTTTGTTTTGAGACGGAGTCTCGCTGTGTCGCCCAGGCTGGAGTGCAGTGGCACGATCTCAACTCACTGCAAGCTCCGTCTCCCGGGTTCACACCATTCTCCTGCCTCAGCCTCCCGAGAAGCTGGGACTACAGGCACCCGCTACCACGCCTGGCTAATTTTTTTGTATTTTTTAGTAGAGATGGGGTTTCACCATGTTAGCCAGGATGGTCTCGATCTCGGGTTCAAGCAATTCTCTGCCTTAGCCTCCCGAGTAGCTGGGATTACAGGTGTGCACCACCATCCCCGGCTAATTTTGTATTTTTAGTAGAGACGGGGTTTCACAAAGTTGGCCAGGCTGGTCCCTAACTCCTGACCTCAAGTGATCCACCCGCCTCGGCCTCCCAAAGTGCTGGGATTACAGGCGTGAGCCACCAGGCCCGGACCCGTGGCTCCCTGTGTTTTAAGGCTGTTTCCTCCTTTCATTCAAATTTCCCTTTTCTTCAGCTTAGATCCTCTGCCTACCCTTATTTCTTCTCCTATTTTGTGCAAAGCAGAGTCAATATAATAAAAAGCAAGGCTTTCAAAGCCAAAACCAACAGGCAGAGCAAAGAACCCTGGCCTCCTTTGAGAACCTACAATCTCCTCTGGATTTTGTCTGTTGCTTTTTTTGTAGGTGCTGAACACCCAAATCCTCCCCCCGCCCCGCCCCGGCAGCCCCCAACCTCCAGGCCTAGAGGATTTGGCTTCTGATCAATCCATAAAGAGCCTGATTAATACCAGGACTTATCTACAGCCTGGAATGCATTTCAAGTAGCATTGTCTTCTTATGATGTGTTTCCCTGTTCTATCTTTTCTTAATTATTATAAATTCAATTTTGACTTAGGTCTTCTTGAAAGGGTTCTGACAAATTTATGCATGTTTTTCCCTGGGTTCTCTCCTTTAAACAAGTTCTGACTTCAATTTTTATGGCTTTCCCAGTTGTTTTTCAAGATTATACATAACACTGAGTTAAATCAGTTTGGCTCCTTTGCAACCATCTCTCTTCTCCTAAAATAAGGTAGCATTGTTCCTGGGATTTTTTTTTTTTTTTTTTTGGAAACATTCAACTTGCAACAGTGTTCCTTTACATTCATTACTCTATCTTGTTCTTGATTACCAAATTTAGAAGATAAGAACATTTCTTTTTTCAGGCCACAGATTACTCTATTCAGCACTCAAGGGCAATCATTAACTGTAAAAGCCCACACAGCATTCATGTTGATAGTCAAAAATCTCCGTTATTTTATTGCTTTTAAATTCTTAATGGGGATCTCAGATAGCTCGGAAATGGGACTCGTGATGCAACCTTTGCAGAGGCCCCACACAGTCATCCTGATTCGGGGAATCGAATTCCCCTCCCCAGGCGGTGTTCTGCCATAGAAATGGATGAGGTGGCAAATGGCAGATCTCAGTGCCTCGGTACTCTTGGAGGATAAGTTAAGGGAAACAAACTTCACCACCACAAAAAGCTGAAGTCTTATTTACAGCCTTCTTGATTTATAACACTAAGGCTGGGACCAAAAAATATGGCAGGTGTTTTATGGAGGCATTCCAACCTCCAGACCCCACATTACATATCATGGTGTCCTCTTCTAGAATTATAGAGAAACTGGAAATTGCTTACTGCATGTCTCTGAGTTTCTGAACTCTAGGCTCCTGGCCAATTGTTTTGGAGAAGCTTCTGGTAAGGTGATACAAACTCTCCTTTGGCCTGGAGAGGTATCAGCCATTGCTTAGAAGTCTAGATTGAAATGTGATCGTTGGTATTGATGTGTTTAAGAGGTTGGGCCTCTATGTGGTCATCAGACCGCAAAAAAGGGCAAGATGGCGGAGCTGGGGTATCAGGACGTGGCGGTGATGATACGCAGGATGAGTGTGCCTCGCCAAAGACTTGGGAGGGTAAATGGAGAAGGCTGAGTGAGTGGGTGAGAAAATGGAGGTGTGAGAACATAGGTAAGACCAGCAACCCAAAGGGTTAAGTAGACAACTCCTCAGAGCCCTAGAACGAATGAATTAATCAGTTCGTGCATCTGTGTCTACTACATGAGGATGATACAAACTGATCAGCTAAAGAAAAACTACTGAAGAGAACCATAAGAACACTACATGGCTAAAAATGCCTGTTTTCAACTCCAGTTCCATCCATGTCTACTTTCCTCCCTTTTGACCGCTAGTATTTTTCCTTTCCAATTGAGAAGTAATAGTGAATAATCTAGTCGCTGCAATGTAAGTCATGCAGATAAACACAACAAATTGGCTAGCTCACAATTTATTGATTTTTAAATAAACTAGCTCACTTCCCAGCTACACGTTCAGTTCTACATCGGGAGTAAAAGAAAGCAAAAATCATCACTCTGAGCTCTGTCCCTCCTAGCTTTTTGTTACTGGGCAAAGAATAATCACCAGTGACCCATCACTGTTTTATACCCTAATCAATGCAATTAATAATTACCCTCCTCCCTGCTCTGCTCAAATTTAAGCCATTATTTTGTACCAAGCACATTATCTATAGCTGCCTTGGAAGCAAACACTTGTTTTGACAACAGCAACAAGCACCTTCATTATTATTCAAGACTCAACCTTCGGAATATGATCAATGCTCTTTTACCTCAGGGAAGAAAGTTCTCAGAGCAAAATGTTTGTAGTCAAGGAAGGGAACAGTTCCAAAACTATCAACCACATCCAATTTATCCATCTGCAGCTCAGCAAAGCCTGCAAAACAGAATCCCAAGAGCAATATTTTAACTCAACAAACAATGGATAAGATCTTCTGCTGTTTTGTCTAACACAGGGTATGACCTTGGTTTTCATTAAAGAAGAAACAATAGATAATGACTTGGTTGGCTGCAGAGAAGAGCTGAAATAAAACACAAAGCCAGGTCCAGGCCCTGCTGTTCCGTTGTCTTCTATTATACAAACAGTTCTCATTACTGTGGCCATCTCCATGTAAGGGTAAAAAAATAAAAATATAAATAAAAAAGGCTTGTTTTTCTACAAATACAATTTTGGAGCCTACCGTCACGTATCTCTTTTCGGAGCTCGCTTTCCAGCAACTCTAGCTGTTGACTCTGTTTGCGACTCAGCTCCTTCGATTTGTGCCTGGTCACCCCCACGGCCGCTAAGAGACAGAGATGCTGCATCAGAGGGACATGTTCACTCAAAAACCAAAAATGAAAACAAATAGCAACCTTTACAGTTCTTAAAAACAAATGACAAAAAAACCAGATAGGGACAGAGAACAAGAGCTAGAATGAAACTAGAAAATAGCATTAAAGAGCTGGATCTTATAAAAAAGAAAATTTCCCAGTGAGGGGTCACTCTGAAGAGGAAGATGCTGAAATGCAACCGAAAAAACCCAAAACCTTACTCACTTTACAAGTGAAAGCTAAATCAAATAACCTTCACTTGTAACCAAAGATCCCAGTTGGCTGAAATGTAATGGAACAAGCCAAGTTTCCCCACAGCTGCAGCCACTTGCATTGTTCCATTCTTTTTGAATGTCTGTAAGCATCCCTGGAGAAATAAAGTTGTGCTGCAAATGCAGAAAGGAACCGCAGATCCACAGTTGGCTAGAGGGGCCAAACCTGCATAGAGCTAATGGGGTGACATGATGAGCGAACCACAAGGAACTCCCATACCTCCTTATTGCTTCTAACTGTGCTGCAGAGGCCATAAACCAACCCAGTTCGGTTCTTGGGTTCCTGTCCTTGCTCTGTCATTTACTAGCTGTGTGACCTGGGTTAAGTTCCTCAGCATCTCTGTGCCTGGCTGCCTTCTCTGTAAGAGTGCCTATCTCACTGTGATGCTGGGAGGATTATAAGAAGTAACTCACAAAAAGCATTAAGAATGTATTATTTCAAAAGTATAGGTATTCAACAATCAACCATCATTATTCTAGGAAGCTTCCCCTCACTTATACAAATTACAGCCAGGTGCGGTGGCTCACGTCTGTAATTTCCAGCACTTTGGGAGGCTGAGGTGGGAGCATGGCTTGAGGCCAGGGGTTTGAGATCAGCCTGGGCAACAGAGAAAGATATTTTTCTGTCTCTACAAAAAAAAAAAAAAAAAAAATAGAACATTAGATGGGTGTGATGGTGCATGCCTGGAGTCCCAGCTACTTGGGAGGCTGAGGTGGGAGGATCACTTGAGCCCAGGAGGTCAAGGCTGCAGTGAGCCGTGATTGTGTCACTGCACTCAGCCTGGGCAAAAAAGAGAGACCCTTTCTCCAAAAAAAAAAAAAAAAGAAAAAAGGAAATTACATAATAGATGGGCTCTGCTACCAATAATGCTGGAGGAAACAAATACGGCTCTTCACTGGAGTACTTCATAAAGTCAACAGTCTTAATAACAAGCGTTGTGCATGTCTAAGAAAGGGTGGAGTATGTAGTGATTCCCAAACTTACTTGACCATGGAACCTCCTTTTCTAGGACAGTCACTTGGGACCATTGTTCCTCAGACCTCAGTTTGAGCAACACTGACTCATGCACACAAAGGCTCATGTTTTCTAGCTCCAGAGACTTGCACAGGTATCAGCAACATAACAAGTGCTCGATGAACATCAGGTGAATAGATGCAGGGATGAATGAGTGAATATATGAGTGTATGGAAGGAGACACTGGCCACTGCCTGGACTAGCCATCAGATTTCAGAAAGGCAATACCTATGTTCAATCAAGAAATACAAAGTGTTTTTTTTTTTTGAGATGGAGTCTCACTCTGTGGCCAGGCTGGAGTGCAGTGGCGCTATCTCGGCTCACTGCAATCTCCAGCTCCCAGGTTCAAACGATTTTCCTGCCTCAGCCTCCTGAGTAGCTGGGATTACAGGCAGGTGCCACCATACCCAGCTAATTTTTGTAGTTTTAGTAGAGATGGGGTTTCACCATGTTGGTCAGGATGGTCTTGATCTCCTGACCTCGTGATCTGCCTGCCTTGGCCTCCCAAAATGCTGGGATTACAGGTGTGAGCCACCGGCCAAAGTGCTATTTGTTGGTGGATAAGAGTTCCTTTTTCAAAGAAGGATGAGAGAAAATAGACTTCAAATGACAAGCAGCTCAGAACCAGAGTCACAAACGAAATGGCTGCAGATATCAGCTAAATAGATGTGTTAAATGGCCTAGGTGGAGACAATATGGAGTGGTGGCAACTGTGGTCAAAACCGAGGGAGCACGTTCCCTCTCTCAAGGGCATAGCTGCTACTCAGCTCTAATAAATGGATGCTACGGAAATTTGGGATCCAATAATCCAAATCTTTCACATTTTCAAGAGATGTTTCCAAATGTGAATCACTAATTTTTAAATGTTATAAGCTACTTAATAGTTTTAGAAAATGCTACATGGGCGAAACAAAATATATTGGTGGGCCAGATGTAGCCAATGAGCAACCACCATGGGCTCATGGTGTGTGGATGAGCCTGGGACCACTTTAAGAGATGATATAGATCATTTAAAAAAAAAAAAGTGTTTACTTTTTAGACACAGGGCCTCATTCTGTTGTCCAGGCTGGCATGCAGTGGCATGACCATAGCTCACTGTAACCTCAAATTCCTGGGTTTATGCAGTCCTCCCTCCTCGGCCTCCCAAAGTGTTGGAACTACAGGCATGTGCCACTGTGCCCAGGCATGACCACACTTCTAAAGTGTGGTTCTGCCCAGAAAATCAAGACTGGGATGAGACTGGGGTGGTAGGTGGTGGGGGGTGGTCAGGATGAAATAACCAAGTCCTGGGAGCCCAAAATCCCAAAGAAGTTCTTAGAGAATTACATAAATGAACATTTGTCACCCCAATTCGAAGGAATGGAGAAGCAAAGTAGATTATATCCCTCAAATCCCAAGATATCATCTATGTAATCCAGCGTTCTACTAATGAAGCAACCTTAAAAAAAAATTTTGTTTTTTGTTTGTTCGTTTGTTTTTGAGATAGAATCTTGCTCTGTCCCCCAGGCTGGAGTGCAGTGGTATAATCTCGGCTCACTGCAACCTCTGCCTCCCGTGTTCAAGCAATTCTGCAGCCTCCGTCTCCCAAGTAGCTGGGATTACAGGCTCCCGCCATCACACCGGCTAATTTTTGTATTTTTAGTAGAGATGAGGTTTCACCATGTTGGCCAAGCTGGTCTTGAACTCCTGACCTCAAGGCAATCCATCTGCCTCAGCCTCCCAAAGTGCTGGGATTATAGGCATCAGCCACCATACCTGGCCAAAAGGAAAGTTTAGAAAGCCCTCAGCATGTACCTGTTATTCGTTTCTCAAAGTTTTGATTTGGGCTTTCACCCATTTATACTTAATTGAAGCAAACAGCCCCTGAAAGCTGAAAGTCTGCCTGCCTGGCGAGAGGCCCCAAGGAATAATTTCGCTGACAAAATTAAACAGGGCACTTACCAAAAATGACAATCACTAGCAAGACAGGGAGCACAATCAGAAAATACCACGTGGAAGGAACTGACTCCTGCTCCACGTAGAGCTCCAGGTTTCCCAGCTTGACCTGATGGGACAAAGAATGTCATTAGACCCAACTGAGTTGGGGACTGTATTTATTGACATAATTTCCCCCCTAAAATGGCTTCACAATACAAAAAGAAGCAGTGAGCTGGGTAGGATATCTGAGTTCAACTCTCATTTCTGTGGCAGATTGGCTATGTGTCCTTGGGCAAATCCAGAATATTCCCTGTGCCTCAGTTTCCTGAAATGTCAGTTGACGTGCGCTGGACTACACCCTCAGGGTCTTAATTTTGGCCCTCTTTGCTCTGGAGGTTTTAAGTTGCAGGAGTGGGGGCAATAAAGAGGCAGTAACCTGTAGGCAAGAAGCCCCTGCCCCTTATTCTAAGGGAGAAACTCAATTTTTATCTTTTTTACAGGCAGGCTTATTTTGTTTTTGTTTTAGAGACAGGGTCTTGCTCTGTTGCCGAGGCTGGAGTGCAGTGGCGTGATCATAGCCCACTGTAGCCTCGAACTCACCACGGGCTCAAGTGATCCTCCCACCTCAGCTTCCCAAGTAGCTGGGGCTATGGTGCACACCACCACACCTGGCTAATTGTTACATTTTTTGTAGAGACAGGGTCTCACTTTATTGCCCAGTCTGGTCTCGAGCTCCCAAACTCAAGCGATCCTCCACCTCAGCCTCTCAAAGTGCTGGGATTACAGGTGTGAGCCACTGTACCTGGCATCCTATTTTGAATAAAACATTCTGTGGCAAAAACCAGATGGTCAGTGCTGATCAGATCATCCCTGAGGGATTTTTCCAGTTTTAGCATTTTTTTTTTTTTTTTTGGTTATATTTTGTGAAACTTGTCAAGGGAAAAACTACAGGAAGCTTAATTATTTCACTGATGTACATACAAGTATTAAGGCGTGTTTCCATCTTTGGACCCACGCTGCCCTCCGTGGAGGCATTTGAGCACAGTAGCTGGAGGATGGATTTGGACCCAGATAGCTGAAGCTCTCCATCCCAGCTCTGCCACCTGTGTTCTCAGCCATAGAACCCTGAGTTAGGTACACACATCCAGTCTCCTTTTTCCTCATCTCTGAAATGGGATGTTGGGAGTGCCTCTTGGTAGGCTGTCATAACTAAATGCATGACGTCATCTGAATAAGTCAGCTCATGGCGCCCTCCTCAAAACTCTCCCATGCCTTCTCCAGCCCACAAGCCAAGCCCTCGCCATGGTCCACAAGGTCCTAATCATCTCCTATTCTCTCCATGAACTCTAACCTCGGCAGCCTCTGCTCTGCTCCCTCTACTCCAGTCACACTGGCCTCCTTGCTGCTCTTTAAACACACCAGGCAGCCTCCTGCCTCAGGACCTCTGCAACCTCTGCTCCCTCTGCCTAGAATGTTCTACCCCAGATAGCCCATGGCTTGTTCCCACTCCTCCTTATACAGATACCACCTTCACAAGCAGGCCTTTTCTACCCACCATTGCAAAACCTGCAAAATGGCCCCCCACCCCCCACACTGGTGCTTTTTTCTCCATAGCAACTGCCACCAAGTAACACAATTTTTATTTATATTCTTCATGCTGTGTCTCTTTAGGGAACCTCCACAAAGGCAGATGTTTTTGTCTGTTTTATTCTCTGTCTGTCCCCATCATGGCATAGGCTCTCAGGAGCTATGTCATGAATGATGAAGAATGCTAACACTTGCTCTTCTCAACTAACAGGAAAGGTGGAAACACTGGTGAGTTGAATTGTTGTTCCTTATTTTTTTCTTGAAACAGGGTCTTATTATGTTGCCCAGATTTCTAGGGGCTCAAGTGATCCTCCTGCTTTGGCTTTTCAAAGTGCTGGCATTATAGGCATGAATTATCTCTCTCAGCCCAGTTGTTATTCCTGATTTAAAACTTACTATTGGCTGGGCGCGGTGGCTCACATCTGTAATGTCAGCACTTTGGGAGGCCGAGGCAAGCAGATCACTTGAGGCCAGGAGTTTGGGACCAGCCTGCCCAACACAGTAAAACCCGGTCTCTACTAAAAATAGAAAAAATTAGCCAGGCGTGGTGGCACGCACCTGTAATCCCAGTCACTTGGGTGACTGAGACATGAGAATCCCTTAAAACCGGGAAGCAGAGGTTGCTGTAAGCCAAGATCGTGCCACTGCACTCCCGCCTGGGTGACAGAGTGAGACTCTGTCTAAAAAAATAAATAAAACTTATTATTACCCCCATTTACCATACAGATGGACAAAGAGAGCCTCAGGAAACTCAAGTGATTTACCTAAGGCCACAGAGCTATTAACTGGAGCCACTGGGACGTGAACACATTTTTGTTGTTGCCTTCCAGTCTGAAGTTCTTTTTCATTGTCTTTTATCCAATTATTTATGACAATAGATCAAAAAGAGTTTATATAGGCTGTACAGAGCCTCATATGGCATGAACACTATAAAGGGTGACTTCTGTTTCCCTTCTCAGTGGTCTCACATCTTTATTATGGGATATAAATATAGCAGTGACGGGTCCCCCAAACATATCTGGGAAAAGATTAATCACAGAAACTATGACTTCATGGTGAAGGAAGCAGGCCGTGACCCAGAGATAATCTGGTCTCCATCTGATTCTAATGCTACCCAGAGTGTGCTGAAGAGGCCCTTGTTTGTTTTGGGTTTCTGCTAAGACATGTCACCTCCGCATTTGAGAAAGGAGTGACAGCTCATTTGTCAATGGGTCTAGAGATTTTGCTTGCAGATGCTACTGTATAAATGTATGGCTAGAACAAAAGCTTTCAACACTCATTAGGATTATAGACAATGGTGTGTCCAACGCTTTGACATTCAAACAAGCACAGGGATGGATTCAGCCAGCTATTTTGGAGCTATTTTGCTTGGGCTCGCAGTACCAGCTTTGTTTATCTTCTATCTAAAGTGAGGATCTGAAGATCCATGAAAGATTCCATTCTGGCCTCTGGTTTAGCCAAGGAATTATCACAAAAATCAGGTAAAGACAGCAGGTGGGACTGCCAGGTCACTTACACGAACTTTCTTAGAAGAGTTGGCAATGGTGCTTGCAGTCTTGATGCCTTTAATTTTGCAGAGGATGGTGGTGAGATCTTGATTTCTAGTAATATTTTCAAAACTGCAATTTAATTGCCCATTTTCCCCATGGAAGAGAGTAATTTCAATGTCTTTTTTGGAAATGTTGAAGTTGTCGTTTTCTTTCTGTGAAGAACCAAATGAAGATGGAGAAGTCAGAGCACATGTAGAAACTCACAAGCATAAACACACCTTTCCAGTCAAGGGGGCGGGGCGACATCCCACCCAGAAAAAAAAGAAACATACTTGAATTTTCACTTCCAGTTCTGTGTCCACCTCAGATTCTACCCGATACCCTGTGAATCTGGGGTCCTCCCGATACTGCAGGGTTCCACAGTCCAAGTAGGTGTCTTGTACTCTCAGCTTCACAGTGACATTCGTACGCACTTTTGAACTCTTTAAACTGGGGGCTAAAAACCCGCAGTAAGTCGCCACACAATATTCAGAGACCTGGAGAAAAGAAAGGAACGTTTTAGTCACTTCGTTAATGAATGCCAGCTCTGATCTCTAAGAACTAAGTGACCTGAGCAACTTAACTTCTTGGTGCTTCTGTTTTCTCATGTGTAATATGGGCCAGCAATACTACCTCCCTCACAGGATTGACTTAACCCTACATTACATTAAATGAGGGCTACGTTAAATGAGATTATGCATGCTTAGAACAGGGCCCGGCACACAGTAAGCATTCAAAACATGCTAGTTAATATTATGATATCATAAGTGACAATGAAAGCAGCTGGAAGGTTGTGCCATGGGAAAAGAAACTAGGCTGAAAGCAGTAGGCTACGGAAAGGGGAAGATTCTGACCCAAGGGGCTTAGGTGTCCTTGGGGTCAGCCTGTCTGAGCCCTGGGGACCCACGAGAAAAGAAAAGTGTCCAACCCCCAGCAAGGGCCAGCTCCTGAAGCGCTTGTTGCCGCTGAATCACTCTTTGTTGGGGGAACCTCCTGCAGGGACTCTTAGCAGAAGTCACTAGCCACAACAAGGAAAAGCCTTTTCAGGCGTAACAGAAAACAGGAGAAAACAAAAGTAAAAGGAACAATGCGTCCCCCATGAAATGAAGAGCATGAAAACTGAAAACAAAGCAGAAAAGGTGGCCTGATTTACAGGATTAAAAAAAAAACAACAAAAAAAACATAAATAGGCTGGGCACGGTGGCTGACGCCTGTAATCCCAGCACTTTGGCGAACTGAGGGAGGAGGATTACTTGAGTCCAGGAGTTGGAGATCAGCCTGGGTAACATAGTGAGACCCTGTCTCTCTATATATAAAAAAATAAAATTTAAAAAGTTAGTAAATACATAACATAAACATATTGTCCTGTTTAGGTGTACAGGACAGGCAGAGGAGGCTGGTGGGTTAAGGGAGGATGGCAAACGTTCTACAGAAAAGCAATGATAACCCATAAAAAGAAATGTGTCAGGTGGTGAAAAGTATCTTCCCCCACCCCCACCACCCCCTGATACTAGAGCATAAAAAAGACAATAGGAAGGGGCCATTGGTAGGGAAATGGGATGTGAAGAGCTGAGATCTGGACAAGCACGACCTTCCTTTTTCCCTTCACATCTTTCCAAACTCTACAGCCCGGAATCTCCTGCTCACATTTCTGTCCACAGGATGAAAACCACTGTCTCCACTGCCTCAGCAACCTTAACTCCTAGCAGGCTGGCTTCTTACTGAAGATGCCTTCTAGAAGGATTGCCGGCGAGAGGATCACCCAACCTCATTATCCTCAAGACTCATGACCAACTCGCACCATGCGATGTGCTCTTTTTCACTGGTTTCTGAGCACCCTCTCGGCCACCTTCACGGCCCATCCTATTGTCTTTCATTCCTTAAAATGAAGCTTTGCCACCAGTCCTAGGTGCTCTTTTCTTCCTCCTCTGTGCTCTCACTCCCATGATGTCACCCCCACTCTCCCTTTAACAATACTGCTATAAAGACAAGCTGGTCATCTCTAGCTTCACCATACCCCAGCACTTGAGACCTGCTGTGCTAACCACAGCCCAAAGGGACCTGCTGCCAGCCCAGAGAGACTGCGGACGTCTCCGACACACCTGCACTGGCATGAGCATCCTCACTGGGCTCCCAGCCCTTCTTCAGTTCCTGCCTCTCCAAACTCAGCTGTGCACCATTGCCAAAATAATAACCAGCCTGCAGGAGGTTCCCCAACAAAGAGCGATTCAGCAGCAACAAGCGCTTCAGGAGCTGGCCCCTGCTGGGGGTTGGACACTCTCTTCTTTTCTCGTGGTTTCCCAGGACTCAAGACAGGACACCGAGGCCTTTTAGGTCAGAATTCTCCCCTTTCCCTAGTCTACTGCTTTCTGCATAGTCTCTTCCCATTGGTAACCTTCTCACTGCTTTCATCGTCACTAATTGTCTCGGCCCAGTGTGAGTCCAGTGCACCTAGACCTGTGTCACTTCCTGCTCAGAGATCTTCAGTGGCTCCCTGCTGCCTACAGAATTAAGGGCAAGTTTTCAGTCTGATGCCGCTTTTTGTGGCCCCAACTCAGCTTTACAGCTATCCTTCTTGCTCATTCCCGACCCACCCTCTAGGTTCCCACTAAGCAGGATTGAGTGACGTTCCCAGCAGGGGCCTGCGAGGACTCTGTCCTCTGTACCTGAACTCACCTCCCTGCTCTACCCACCCCACTCCATACTGCAGGCATACCTCATCCCATCCACGTTTAATCTCTCTTTCATGTGAAAATACCTGGTGTCTTCTTGGACTCACAGGGTTTCTGAACAGTTAGGGAACCAGAGGACCTAGAACCTGATGATACTCTGTGCTGTCAACTTTTTAAATTTTTATTTTATAGAGATGGGGTCTCACTATGTTATCTAGGCTGGTCTCAAACTCCTGGCCTCAAGCAGTCTTCCTGCCTTGGCCTCCCAAAGTGCTGGGATTATAACCGTGAGCCATCACACTCAGCCTCAACTTTCAATCCCAGTGTAGATTTGCTGCCTGCCTCCATGAAGGCAATATGACTATCTCACTTATCTTTTGTCCCTGCACCCAGCAAAATGTTTTGCCTGCAGTAGGTGCTCAAAAAATTCAGCTTGATTTGGGAACAGCAAGTGGGGGGGACAGCAAGTCCATGAAAAACTCAGGCAATGCCTCTGGTCGGAGGGTCAAACTCTATGAGTCATTCAACTGGAGGTGTTCACACCATGCAGATGTGGCCTGGAGTCAGATACAGTGTGAAGCTTGGAAATGGCTCTGAACCGTGTCAGCAGGCGAATGTGTGCACAACAAGGCTGTGAGGACGGCCTATCAGGAGGCCCCAGAATTCGGGTCTGAACCCACACTGTCCCAAGTAGGGAGCATGTCAGCCTTGGCAGGAAGTGGTCAGGCAGGGCCCCAGAGAGGCAGCCACCTCACATATCTCATCAAGGAGAAGGAAAAAGGGGAAGAAAGAATGGGGAAGGACGTTTAGAAGTGTGTGCGAGTACACTTGGAGGCCTGACTTGTATGTGAAATCCCTCACCTCCCCTCGTGGCATCAGAAGTTTCCATCTAGAGCAGCCGTGTCCAGCCTTTTGAATGTGAGGACTTTTTTGCTTATCTGTGGTGGTGGGTATCACGGAAATGATGCACAAACCATGTTTTAGCTCATCAGCTATCGTTAGTGTTGGTGAGGCCCAAGACAACTCTTCCAATGTGGCCAAAGGAAGCCAAAAGGTTGGACACCCCTGCTCTAGAAGATCTCCATCCAGAGGCACTGGTGGGAGAACTGGGCACGGGTGGAAGCCAGACCCCTCCTACCATTTCTGCTGTGGGGAGATGAAAGGTAAGAGAAGGTGATATCAGATGGTAGGGAACAAGTTGGGTCGAGGAGAAGGAGAAGCACATGATAAGATTTCTGGGACCTTTGCAAGTCATCTAATCTCTGTGAACCCCAACTCTCTCTGTGCAATGGGAACACCACCACCTACTCTTCACAGAAATGCAATTTTTTATATCACACCTTAACCTTTCACGAAGAATTTTCACACATATTCATAAGCATTTCCTCATTAAGGTGACTTGCCACAAAACACATAAAAAGAAAATGTCAGGTCTTATTGTACCAAGTTCATTTCTCTTTCCTCATTGCTGCAACTAGAAATACTCAGCTACAAGGATAAGGTCTTATTATTTCCACTCTAGCACAGATAGTATATGTGATAGCATAGGTAAAAGTTTATAACACTAAAGTCACAGAAATAAAATATACCCCCCAACAAAGCATAGTGTGATGAAAATAGAACCGTCCTTGAAAACAACTATTGTTACAAAGCAGCTGGAGACTTACATTTATGTTTCCTTTTAATTCATGTGAAATGATTAAGTTGTCAATTACATCAAAGTTTCTGCCCATCATGGTTATATTTTGACCACCACTGCAAGGAATAAAAGCAACAATAAGGGTTTCATAGCTAAAACACAGGCATTTTGCGTTTATGAACAAAGCTATCAATTTATTCATGTTTAATATTAAACCCAATTATGTTTGAGAACAAATTAATGAATTTTAATTTCAAATACAGGACAATTTTAGAAATCTTTTCAGGATACCAGTCACAAATTCAGGGGTTTCAAGATGCATAAATATAAAAATTCAGGTCAGATCCTATTTTAATTCTAGGAAAATGCCCAGATTCTTTGATGGAATTTGAATTTTGTTGTGTGTCATATAGCCACATATAATCAGATCAGGAGCTGTACCTTGAAAAGGTTTCACTAAACAGAATTTTGTTTGATTGCTGTTTATATAAAGATGCTTCAATCTAACAATTTTCAAAATCAAACTCCTAACCTCCCAATGATACGCTATTTAGAGAGACAGGAAACACTTTGGGCAAGGTAAAATTACAGATGACATTAAAAGTGTGT
The DNA here is from genome assembly GCF_002776525.5 of Piliocolobus tephrosceles. Taxonomy (NCBI): domain Eukaryota; kingdom Metazoa; phylum Chordata; class Mammalia; order Primates; family Cercopithecidae; genus Piliocolobus; species Piliocolobus tephrosceles. The sequence goes on along the minus strand of NC_045443.1, from coordinate 91,688,490 downwards.
ACATTCCTATTTGGTACGCCATATAAATAACAGCTGCATTCTCTCTCTCTAAAACCAAGTCAGATAACTTCACGTTTCTCAGGGCATATAAGCGAAGCGGTCACTGGGTGTGAAATAAACAGCTGTCCACAGCTCTGGCTGCCCTTGTACCCCTGTTCACGTTGGTCACCAGACACTCATTCTAGGGGACAAGAGCCTGGGTATGTCAGGTCCAACAGCCAGCTGAGCCCCTGATGACAAGACCAGGAGGTGGGCCTGAGCAACCCAATTTGTGTAGGGCAGAGAGAAGACACTGATCTCTGAATCCTCCAGCCACAATGGGGAAGGGCTGAGTTGGCCTCATGCCAGTCTGTAGCCATTACTAGAAAACCAAGCCAAGCGTGCTGTCCCGATGGCCAGCATTTAGGGCCACATTCTTGCTCAAGGCACAGTGACCCAGGAGCAGCCAAGACACACAGGCTCAGAATGTCACAGGTGACAGGACAGTAAGGAGCCTCTTACTTTATAGCAAAGCAGGATACTGCAGTGGCTCAGAGCCCAACCTCCTAGTCCTGGCTGTCTGGGAGGCTGGGGTGAGTTGTTTGAACCCTTTTCCTCCCCTAGTTCCCTCATTTGCAAAAGGGACAAGCCATAGCAGATCTCATAGATTTGTTGTGAGTATGAACCTAGTCAATAGATGAGCACACCAGGCACGTGGGGCATGCCACATCAATGTCTCCTTTTATATGGAGAATGGAATTGGTCCTAGAGTGGGGGATGTCATGCTAGAGCCTTGGTTTTGAAATTTCAGTTCCTCTTATCTTACTGTTATGGACTGAACTGTGACCCCATAAAATGGGTATGTTGAAGCCCTAACTCCCAGTCCCTGGGAATGGGACTGTATTTGGAGATGTGGGTGGTTAAACAGGTAATGAAGGTTAAACGAGGTCACTAGGGTGAGCTCTAATCCAACATGACTGATGTCCTTATAAAAAAAAGATTATCCCAGCTACTCGAGAGGCTGAGGGTGGAGAATCACTTGAACCCGGGAGACAGAGGTTACAGTGAGTCAAGATCCTGCCACTGCACTCCAGCCTGGGTGACAGAGTGAGACTCTGTCTCAAAAAAAAAAAAAAAGAAAAAAAGAAAAAAAAGCAGGGAGATCAGTACAGAGAGACAGAGGGAAGACCACGTGAAGACACAGGGAGAAGATGACCATCTACAAGCCAAGGTGTAAAGCCTCAGGAGAAACTAAGCTTACCAACACCATGATTTCAGCCTCCAGAACTGGGGAGAAAGAAATTTCTGTTGTTTAAGCCACAAAGGCTGTGGCACTCTTTGTCCACCCAGCAAACTAATATAGCCACTCTCTCTTGATCTTAAATAAGAACATTAAAAGTGATTTTTTTTCTTTCCCCCCCTTTTTCTTCCCTTCTTCTTCTTCTTCTTCTTCTTCTTCTTCTTCTTCTTCTTCTTCTTCTTCTTCTTCTTCTT
>NC_045443.1:91515655-91687007 GCF_002776525.5 Piliocolobus tephrosceles | reverse complement strand
TTCTTCTTCTTCTTCTTCTTCTTCTTCTTCTTCTTCTTCTTCTTCTTTTCTTCTTCTTCTTCTTCTTCTTCTTCTTCTTCTTCTTCTTCTTCTTAACAAAGCTTTGTCTGTAGGTTTATCTAGAGAGTACTTTGAAAACTAGCTTCGTACTGTGTCAGGCAAAGAAAATATCATTAGGATTTTAGTCCTAAAGAGATTTAGGAATAAAAGTATTATGAAAGTGAATTCAAATTCAACTAGGGGGAATCTTTATTGTAGAACTCTTCACAATAACCAAGATAGGTACTCAACCTAAGTGTCCATCAACGGATTAGAGGATAAAGAAAATGTGGTACCTAAACACAATGGAGTATTATTCAGCCTACAAAAAAGAATGAGATCCTGTCATTTGCAACAACACAGATGGAACTGCAGGACATTATGTTAAGTGAAATAAGCCAGGCGCAGACAGACAAATGTTGCAGGTTCTCACCCATATGTGGGAGCTGAGAAAGTTGGTCTGATGGAGATAGAGAGTAGAATTATGGGTATCAGAGGCTGGGAAGGGTGGTGTGGCAGGGTCAGAGAGGGATAAAGAGGGGTTGGTTAATGGCTACAAAAATATAATGAGATAGAATAAGATCTAGTGTTTAGTAGCATCGTAGGGTATCTATAACTCATGATAATTTATTGCATATTTAAAAATAGCTAGAAGAGTGGAATTGGAATGTTCCTAACAGAAATAAATGATAAATGCTTGAGACGATGGATACTCTAATTACCCTGATTTGATGATTACATATTCACTGTATGATTGTAGAAAAAATATCATATGTGCCCCATAAACATGTCCAAGTATTATGCACCCATGAAAATGTAAAAAATACATAATAGTAATAAATAAAAACATTCAACTAGAGAGAGAAGTGTTTTTCTTAACATATTGGATTTATCTGGGCAAGTTTATTTTGGGGTTTCCATCTCCCTCTTAGGGAACATCTTGAAAATGTTGATTCTGCTTTTCATTTTGATAGCTCCCAATATTTCCTCCAAAGAATTCAAAACAGCTTACTCTAAAGACTGTAAAATGAAAGAGGTAAGAAAGAAGCATTTTATCATGAGCAGGAGGGACACATAGTAAAGAGTGTTATATATCTACATCAAAAACCTAGGCCAACATTTCAGCTGTGAGTTTCCCAGCAGCCACGGTGAAGAGAAAAATATGTGCTCATAGCATTCACAATGAGCATGGGAAGCAAATGCCTTGTCAGGTATGCATTTTTCTAGGAATAAATCCTAAGGAGAACTCGGTGAGAGGAATTTGGAATGACTACTGTTTCTGAATTTACTTGAATAAATCAATGATCTTTGTGCATATGACCCTTAACCACAATGAGAGAAAAAGATTATGAATCTAGAAAGTACCTGATCCAGGTGGTAGCAGGAAATATAAGGGAACAATGTGGCAGAGCAATGTAGGATAAGGATCCCACAGAAGAGCAGTTCCCACCATCAAACTGGATACACACATCCTTCATTTCTTTCCGGCTTGATGGAAGAGAGAATTTCATGTGGGTGTCATTTAGCACATGGCTAACCTGTATCCTAGAAAGGAGTAGAAAAAGAACTCTCACATGACACAGACACTTAGCACAGTTGATTACCCAAGGTGACAGCAGATGAATTTCACTTGAACTACAACACTTCATGAAAGAGCAGAATAGCTGCAGGCAACTACTGACTCATCAGGGGCCAATGACCCAAGTTGGGTATTATTAGGGGCTGGGTTCCTCTTTCTTTAGTACATTTTTATCTTTCTTATTTGCATTGCCCTCAGAACTGAGAAAGGAAAGAGGTGTAACCATTGCCTTGAAGAAGTACTAATAGAAAGCAGAACATGAACTGGGGGTTACATTATATTAAGAATTACGGATAATTCTGTTGAGTATCATAATGGCATTATGCTTATCTGTTACAGAGATACTGAAGTATCTAACAGTGAAGGATATGGTGTTTGGTTCTCATCATGCCCCCGCCCCCAAAAAGAAACCCCAGATAAGATAGGTGAAGCAAGATTGGCAAAATGTTGATAGGCTTTGAAACTGGGAATGGCCACAGAGAGGCTCATTACACTCATCTCTCTTGTATATGTTTGAGTTTCCATAATAAAAAGCTTAAGAAAAAAAGCCCTAGTCAAGCACTGAGAGGGTAAAATCCAGCACGAGACAGAGATGGAAATTCTGCCGTTCAAAGGGGGCCTAAACCAAGAGCCCAGGCATCTCAGAATCAATCAGCATTGGGGCCAACCTGCCCCCTAAGGCGTCTCCAGGCTGGGACTTAGCTGGGGCTGTCCAGGGTGCTCCCGACGTCCAACAGGAGCTGATGCTTGGCGCCCTTTCAGAGTCAGAGCGAAGCCTTCTCTGACATTCCCGCTGTCACCTGCAGCTTCCTCTGTGTGTCTACAATGACCCTCTAAAGCACAAATCATTAAGCCTGGGTTGTGTCTGAATAATGCTCAGTATAATCATGCTACATGAGAATCTATTATTACTACTTAAAGGCCATGTGCATGATGATTAACTTTAAAGCTATCAGTAACCCTTTAGGATAAGGCAAATTCAAAAACATCTGAGTCAGTTTGTACTTACACCACCTCAAACGCTCATTTTCAGGTTTATATTCAGAGACAAGCTCTAGGACATTTATCATATAGTGGTTGAACATTAAAATTCAAACTTGTTTATAAATGTTAGAAGAAGAGAGGTGAAAATGTAGATCATTCCACTACTAGTATTTTTCTCTTTAAAATAATTACCCATTTTAAAAGTACCATATGAAAAGAGCTTGGGATTATAGCCTGGGCTCAGGTATAGGATTAACTGAGTATTATGTTGACTGCTTGTGAACTTGGGTTCACCACACAGATGTGGTTACTGAAATGCTACATGCAGGAAGGTCTCCTAGTCATTTAATAACTGCAGTATCTCAAGACACATTCGGAATTAAGATGAGAACATAAAGAGTCAGAAACAGGGTAATGCTCTGAAAAACTACTTATTTTCCATGAAGTTGATTGCCTTTCAGTGAATACACAGGTGTCTAACTTCACAGATTTTGCTACACAAAATGAAAGATTTTTGCAATAAGGTATTTAGCCAGGATAAACAGCACACACACAAAAAACCTATGTTGCATAGATACAGCCTCTAATGTGTGCTTGATAATTCTGGCAAATAGCAGAACACAGGCAAGCCACCAATGAGCAGCTGTTTTCATCAAGATCACAGAGATTCCAGATTTACTGCTATGAGGGGAAGGGCATGGCAGTGATGTGCAGAAAATGAATTAAAGCAGAAAATTCAGTAAATATGCATGGCAGATTAGAATGCTGTACAAATCTGTTTTAGTAGTTAAAAACCAAAACATCACGCTTCAGCAGATTGTCTTAAATGCATTTCCATGATGAAAATAAGCTTAGTATTATACTCTTTGTAGACTGTAACATCTTTTACTTCAAATTAGCCCAAACTTATACAAGTTAACAAGCAGAAAACTCAAATAATCTGTTGTATTATTTAATAACTGCAGTTATCATATCTCTTCTTTTTTTTTGAGGGGGGAGTAACCATTTGCACAAGGACATCAGTGGAAATTGAAAATTCTTTCTCCAAGTTTCACCGACGGGATGAGTCTGGGAAAGAAGTGACAGAACTAATAATGTTCAAGAGATACACTGACCAGATATTTATGTTGGGGTGTTCTTTTTTACTACCATTATATGTAGTAGAAATTTAACTTTTGGAGGCTGAAACCAAACCAATAAAGAGAAGGCTACAAAGAACAAAATGTCCACATAAAATGGATCCAAGAGGTTTTGTTTTTTCAACTTTGGGTGGCATATTGGAAGAGTTGCTCCAAAAAACTCCCCATCAAATTTCAAGGTACTAAACTATTTTTCCAAGTGCATCACCTAAAGAATGATGTTTGCTACTCCATATATTTGATTTTGTTACTGAAAATGAATCAAGACCCAAAACAGGCAACATCCTGAAATGACTATATACTGAGATTTTTGGGGAATAACACAGAACAGAGTTTCCCACAATGAACTTCAGATCTGTTGTGAAAATTATTTTACATGTTGGAATTATGTCAAATACTCTGACTAATTGGCCTGCTTTGGTGGATGGCAGTAATTTGACTATATAAAGGTTATAATCACATTGATATTCCTTCGGCACAGGTTTGAGCTTTATGTTACCCAGGATAAATTATTAGTATTTCAACTCACACATCCTTATCACAGGTACTGGTTCCTTTCAGGATCATTGTGATGTTCGATGCTCGGGTAAAGTTTGCTCCCGTTACTATCACGTTGCTTTTCCCTAATGTCGATACTTTCTGTGGCTCAATGGACTTAATGTAGAAGGCCTATTGGAAAGAAAAGATTAAAACAGGAGATCAAAGCTAAGAAATGGCATCACTCCAAAAAAAAAAAAAAAAAATCTGTTTATGTGCTGCGGTTTGAAGAAATCACTGGGAAATTACAACATTTTGCAAACACAAGCAGACAGTGTTTAATGAAATCAATGAATTCAAGGAAGAGTGCTGCAGATTTATGTCTCTCAATATGTGACAGCATGAGGTCAAACCAATTAGTCTTTGTCTCACAAGACAGTTGAAAATACAGTTGAAGGTCTGACATTCTGTCTGAAGAGTGAGGTATCACTAGAGTTTTCAAAATGTTCACTGCCTTACAGCCTCTGGAGGCTCACAATGTAAGCAAAATCAGGGAAAAGAGAGTACATTGACCATAGGCCAATGACAGACTCATCATTAAGTTGAAATAAATGTCATTCCAGATAAATTTAATTCCCAAGAAAGCAGTTCACATTTTTGTTACAGTGAGGCTATTTGAATCCAGGAGGATACTGCAGGGGGAAAAACCTCAAGAAATCAACCTGTTCAGTCAACTAATATCAAGCAGTTGGATGTCTGAACCACTGTGGCCAACCATGGTTTGTAGATACCACAACCTCCTTCTTGGTACGCAGTTTCAATAGACTTTATCAGGCCTAAGGTCAAGAACATGTCCCTTGGAGTCCCTTGCTACCTAGCGTCATATCATGTAGGCGAATGCCACCTTCCTTCTCCATTTGTGATGTCTAATCACATTCTCCCTTAAAAAAAAAATGCCCTTTATTTGATAGCAAGAATCATTTCCCCTTTTCAAGATAAAACAGTCCTGATTTCTTTCACTTTTCTGTTACAGATGCTACTGTCTATCATTCTGATCATTTTACTGTTCTTTTGTAGACCATTTTCAGCAAGTCTTATTCTTCTATAATATGGTGACCAAAACAGGACATAAGATGCTAAGACTCTAGCCAATAGAAAGTCCAGCAGATCTTCAGCAAGAGTGAACATCATTCTCACACTCTTTTTTCCCCCTATATCCTCTGCCACCACAGAATATACTCACAGTCTTGATATTTGAAAATGACCCCAAGGTCCAGAGATGCTTAATCACATGACATTTGGTGAAATTCTAAATGCTGAGTGCATCCACTTGGAGGACCAAGTCCATGAAGAAGCCCCTGAGCCACTGGGAGAAGTCCGTGATGTCCAACACCTGCCTAATACCTGCTTCTTGAAGCAATTGAGTATCCTCTGCTCCTTTGTGCATGGAACACTCATCGGGGTGGCATTGCTGGGCTGCAGGGGCTGCTCATCCTGCTGAAGCAGACATTTTCTCATTCTGCTTCTCGGCACACACAGGTGCTACACGGCCCGGCAGTCCCCATCACTCATCAGCGCTTTGGATTGGTTTTGCAGATTGAGGTAAATTCATCAGAGCAATGATGTAACATGACACAGAATTGATTTTGGTAGCAGAATTTATTTTAATCACTTTGTGAAGGACGTTAGCCCTGTATTTATAGAATCACCAAGGGCCTGAAAGGGTCACTTTAATTATTCTGTTATACTTGACTGCATTTTACGGGGGAAATTATCTGCTAGAGTGGTACTTGGAATGGGGGGATTAGCAAAGCCTTCAAGATAAATCTCTTGCAAATGTCAAGTGTGCGTTATATAGCAAAAGGCTTACTCTTCGCTCTTACATGGTGACAGCTAAGAGAACAAGTGTTTACTGAGCACCTACAGGGTCCTTAGGCCAGATGTTGTGGGGGACACATGATCTATGTGTGCACTAGATCAGGAGTTGGCAAACTATAGTCTGTGGGCCAGATCCTGCCCGCTACCTGCTTTTACATGGCCCATCACAAAATGTCAAAAGAAGAAGAATATTTCATGACATATAAAAACACATGAAATTCAAATTTCAGCACCCATAAACATTCGTCTGGGTAGTGTCTCTGGCTGCTGTTCCCTGCAGCAGTCGAGTGGAGTAGCTGCAGCAGTGACCATACGACCCGCAAAGCCTAAAATATTTACTGCCTGGCTCTTTGTAGAGAACATTTGCTGACCTCTGCTCTAGAGGAGGCCACTGTCTTCTTAGGGGAGCAAGATAGAATTTTTTTTCTTTTTTTATGTAAAACTCAGTGCAGACTCACATTTACATCCAAGTCAACTATGATTCCGAGGTTTCTTTTCTTTCTAGATAGTCCTTCGTGCTTCTTATATTTATACTGTTGATGTCTGCTCAAGCAAAATTTTCAAACATGCCAAGTAAATGCTACTTCTCCACTCTCTGCAGAGGATAAAGAGAGCCTTACAACTAATGTAAAAAAGACTTTTTAAGGAAGTTACATTTTGCTCCTTAAATGGCTCTGTGAATACCGTCAGAGGACTCGCCACATCATCTTATTAACTTTTTATTTCCCTGAGTGGAGACAGCCTTGCTACTTCAAAAACATTTTAAAGCCCTACTGTTTAGAGAAGTTTCCCTTGGCCGTCTAGGATGGAATCCAGCCCTGGCCTGTCTTGTGAAAGTGGGTGCTTCCAGTCTGCTTTCAAACAGGGTCAGATTAGTTGTATTTTGTTTGCTGGTAGAACCTCTTCTCATATTAATAAATGGGTTAAAGGGCTACCAGGAGGACCTTCCTAAATAAATAGTGCAGGTATAAAACAACATTTTAAAAATAAAAGATAGGGTTAGCTCTATGGCTGCAACAACTCTTAGAAATACATTCTTTCTTTTTACCAATAAAGATTTTGAAAAAATCCAGTACAGACAAAAGAGCAAAGAATCATCTCCCCATAAAGGTTCTACACATTCAATATTTTAGATCAATTCTGTATTTTTATCAAGAGATTTTAATTCATAAAATCTGGCATATAGTAGCCAGCCCTACAAGCTTATACATTTCAGAGGGCGTTAATTTTAAAACATAATCGAGCTCAATACAAAGAGACAAATTCTTACAGCCCTGTAGTGGGATTCCTCCCTCACCCTATGTCCAAGGATTTCTATATATCAAATCAAAATACTATGGACTATAACCATCACAGCCCTACGTTGTCCAGCAATTAACCTCAGAATAGTCTACTTCCTGTAGGTTATATTTTAAAGAATTCAGGGTTATTTTAAAACGGCTGCACAATTTGAACTTATTTAATAAACTACTATGAGCTCTGGTTTTTACTCCCTGTTTCGTATAAGAAAGCACATTAGAAACTGGTTAATTAGGAGATTTATAGAATACTCAATCCTTTTTATTTTTTATTTTTAACTAAGTCCTTATAGGATATGGGAAATAGCACAACCACTAAGAAATAGTTATCTTTGAAAAGGTCTAAGAGGATTACTTCTGACAGTAAGAGTACCTTTTGTGAAGTCTGACGTCAACACAATTCAAATTACCATGACATTAATGGAGAAAATACTGCTATGATTGAAAAGAGTATTGGAAAGAGGTGCATTAGGAGGGCTCAGTTTATTAAGGCCAAATTGTACTCTATTAATCTGTTACAAAAAATCTGAATATAGCAAAGCTCTCTTTAGGCCTGGACCTGAATCAACACTCAGTGAAACATCTCTCGGATTTTTCACTCGTGAAATTAGTTCAAACAGGACTAGATAAAAAGTCACATGGATTCAAAACCAGCTGGAAATCTGAAACCGAAGGACATTAGAGAGATGAAAGGTAGCACAACTAATTAAAGGAAAGAGTCCTGTGGGGCCCTACAGGAGTGAGTATTCGGTTCAGGATTATTTAACATCTCTATTAATGACTGAGAAGAGGATGGAACTAATATATTAATGAAATGTATAAACTGGTAAGAGTGGTAACCAGCAGTGGAAATGGAAGAGTAAAAGGAGGTGAGATATGGAAAGAAAATAGCAAAATACAGGTCCACTCAAGAAAAATTAGAGCGTGAAACGGAACAAAATGATTATCCATTTGATGCTTAGCCCCCGGGACAAACACCTTTTCACGGGGGCCCCTGGTACAGGCTCCAGGGAACTTGAGATGTGATTTCAGTTGGCCCTGGAAATGCCAATAGTGAGCAGGGCCTCTGGACACAGAGCTTGAGACTTCCAGGGAGAAGGTGACAGACCAATGCCCTGTGCAAAGAGATCAAGGCTCACTTCTCTGAGTTGTAGACTCTAAAAGGAGGCTGACTTGGCTGCCAAGACCACCCTCTGAACAACCCGCTATTCCTCTTCGCACTTGAGCCTTCTGAGTGTGGCTCCCCAGACCTGGACTGGGTGACCAAAACTCCAGGGCCAGGGAGGGCAGCTCTTCCCAGCCAGTGGAGGGCCCTGATTCCACTTTAAACCCAGCCCCTCAAAGTCCACCCCTTGGCCGAGATTCAACTCATGAATGAGATTCTTGCCGCTCCCCTCTCCCCAGGGCCTCAGTTGCCTCACTAAGCCTCTTCTGCTCTCCCTGTCTTGAAGCAGATGCCCAGCCGTGTCTGGGTCTGACTCCTTCCCTCTGACCACACCCTGCCCCAACTTTTTCTCCCATGTCTTTGAGGTTAATACACTCCTCCCACATCCTGGCCAGGTTGGAGGTCTTACTCCCACCCTACATGTGTGGCACGGATCGGGAGCAGGCTTTGACAGTCCAATGCCAAGAGAAGCCAATATTAGAGTCCTTTCTTCCAGGCTGACTTTTATTAATATCATCAGTAGTATGGTTTAACCAATGTTTATATTCAATTTAGCGCATACAATGCAGGGTAATGGTTAAAACTATGTTGAGTCAGATTACCTGGATTCATATCTCTTACCTACCATTTACTCTCTCTGAGCTAAAATTTCCTTATCTATAAAATGGGGGAAAATAGGTCCATTGTGAGGCTTAGATACTCTGAGCTCAGGGCATGGCACAGGCTCAGCAAATATTAGCTACCACTGTTCAATTGAGTACATTCTGGCATTCTCTCTTGTATCTTTTTCTGTTGTGCACATTCAACTGCTTTGTGAAAATGAATCTTATTTCCTCCAAAATAGTGTAAGTTCTACCATGTAAGCTCCATGCAGCCACACATTTTGCCTGCCTGTTTAGCACACAGTAGTTGTTCAACAAACAAATTTTGAATAAATGATTATAAGTTAATTCTACAGTACCTGGCCCTATGCTAGGCCCATAGAAGCTACTCAGCAAGGTATATGTGAAATTTAATTTCACTCTTGAAGGCAAGGTCCCCAAAAGCATTCATTTGGATTGCCTGTGAGAGATCAAAAATGCATATTTAAAAGTGATGGAGGGGCTGGGTGCGGTGGCTCACGCCTGTAATCCCAGCACTTTGGGAGGCTAAGGCAGGCAGATCACCTGAGGTCAGGAGTTCGAGATCAGCCTGGCCAACATGGTGAAACCCTGTCTCTACTAAAAACAGAAAAAATTAGCCGGGCATGGTGGCGAGAGCCTGTAATCCCAGCTATTTGGGAGGCCAAGGCAAGAGAACCACTTGAACTGGGGAGGCAGAGGTTGCAGTGAACCGAGATTGTGCCATTGCACTCTAGCCTGGGCAACAAGAGTGAAACTCCATCTTGGGGGGAAAAAAAGTGATGGAGGAAGAGAAGAGGAGGTACAAGGTAGAGAAAGAACTATTTGAATGTAAATTGCCAGGAGATATGACTTTGTATGGTTTATTTCTGCCCTACAGTGATAAGCATATTGAGGTAATAACAAATACTAGAATGACATCACATCATAAATCTTCACAATCTCTGCTTGAATGCACAAAAGAGAGGGGAGCTATTGCTGGTCTCAGTGGAATACTGATACTGGTCATATTCTTAACCAGATATGAGAATGTTAAGAAATGGAAGGAGAAGTGGTCAGGGCAGGGTCACAGGGCCAACGGTCCCTGACAAGGTTTCAACTACTAGATATGTGGAGAGAAACACACAGACGGTCAGACACTGGCCTTTATAGCTTGAAATACTCCTCCTCCAAGGTCATACATAGGTTTTTGAGCTCATTTCTCTATTGTGGTCACACTTTTCTGTAATGCAGCCCCCTTGGCAGATGATGCTATACGTTTCAGGGTCAGGATACAGGGGTAGGTCTTGGGGTCATGAAACAGTGTGAGGGCTACCGGTCTAGTAGGGATTGAACCAGGACCCTACCTCATAAGTACCAGATCCTTGGATTAGCAAACTAATACACTAAAAAAATAAAATAAGACACCTTGAATAGCATTCCATTGCCACTGAAGAATAAAGTCAGCACTCATAGGGCTGGTATGTTTGCAGGCTCCAGGGTCATTTCAACCTTGTGTCTCACAATTTCCTGCATCCTCTGTAGCTACTTAGGGTTTCCTCTAGTGTGTGTCCTGGAATCTTCTGGCTCCTACCCCCACACTGTGCTTATGCCAGTTCCTCTGCTTCGAATACCCGCATTCATGTGTCTGGATGCTTCTTGTCCTCAAAGGTGGGCTGAAATGCCATCTGCATCAATCAATCCATCCATCAATCAAAGACTTAACCAACCACACTGATTAAGTGTTTTCAACTTCAAGGCACTGGGTTTAAGCAAACAGAAAGGACTAAGACAAAGCCCCAGGCACAGAGAGGCTCTCTGTATACTTTCTGGTACTTTCTCTATGTTAACATTTTTAAAATCTTGTATTGTTACTCATGTACTCATGGATAAGATTCTTGAGACTGATGGCCAGAGATGTGCCTGATTCATCTGAATCCTCCTCATGGAATCTGTGGAGATCAGTACAATTGCATCTCCTAGGCATGCAATAAAAGCCTCTGGAAAGAATCAACCCAAGTTCAGGATCCTAGAAGCCTAGGACAGTACCTGCTCCATTCCTAGTGCCTAGCACACCGGAAGTACTCGGTACATATATGGTGTGGGCAGATGCATTGAAGCAAAGCTGTGAGTGACTTCTTTGGTAGAGAAAGAATCACAAAGACATTGGGTGCTTTGTTCAAGGCCAACATGAAGACCCAAAGTGGAAACCAGAATGTTACACATTCCACCTGATAATGAAAGACAGCAGTGTTTCACAGAGCACGAGAAATCCCTCCTGTGACAAATAACACTCCATTCCCTATCAAACAAAAGAGAGATTCTGTTCTGAGCCACACATTTAAAGAAAACATGCCAGGATCAACAAAATGTCTCTCTCCATACTTAGAGGGGTAATCCACAGAGAAGCAATGAAAACAGATCTGGGCTTTTGTTTATTTTCAGCCTTCTCCTTCTCTTGTGGTGACCCCAATCCTTTTAACCACACAGTTCAAAGGGTGCAGAGAGATGCACTGCAGGAAACCAGGATGTAGTGACTTTATGATATTTGTCTTTAAAATTAAAGAAGTTTAAAAAGCCGCTGCCTGGACCACGACTCAGCGATAAAAAGGAATGAATTATTGATACATAAAAGAACTTGGATGAATTTACAGAGAATTATGTTGAGTTAAAAGAGCCAGTCCCCCAAAGGGTACATCTGGATGATTCCGTTTATATAAAATTATTGAAATGATAAAATTATAGAAATGGAGTCGAGATCAGTGGTTGCCAAGCATCAGAGATGGAGAATGGGAGGGAGGAGGGAATGGATGTGACTGTGAAGGGGAAACCTGGGGAGCCTTGTGACGATAGAGTTGTTCTGTGTCTTGACTGCTGTCAACGTCGATATCCTGACTGTGATGTTGTGCTATAGTTTTGCAAGACAGCACTATTGAAGGGAACTGGGTAAAAGATGTTAACTATTATTGTCTCACAAGTGCATGTGAATCTACAATTATCTCAAAATTAAAAGTTTATTATTTTCTAAAACAATCTTGAAAAAGAAAAACAAAGTTGAAGGATTCACATTTCCTGATTTCAAAATTTACTTTACAAAGCTACAGTAATCAAACAGTGCAGTACTGCCATAAAGACAGACACAGACCAACAGAATAGAAAAGAACATCCAGAAATACACTCTCACAAATATGGTGAAATGATTTTCAACAAGGGTGCCAAGACCATTCAATGGGGAAAGGACATGTTTTTCCACAAATGATGTTGGGAAAACTGGATATTCACATGCAAAAGAATGAAGTTAGATCCATTCCTTATGCCATATATAAAAATGAACTCAGAATAAATCAGGGACCAAAATATAAGTGCTACAAACCTTTATAAATAAATATAGAAAGAAAGTTTCATGACACTGAATTTGGCAATGATTTATTGGATCTGACACCAAAAGCATGGGCAATAAAAGAAAAAATAAATGAACTGGACTTCATCAAAATTTAAAACTCCATGTATTATAGGACACAGTGAACAGAATGAAAAGGAAACCTATGGAATGGTAGAAAATATTTGCAAATGATATATCTGATAAGGGGCTGATAGCCAGAATACATAAAGAACTCCTACAACTCAACAACAACAAAAATAACCCAATTTTAAAAATGGGCAAAGGACTTAATTAGACGTTTCTCCAGAGAAGATATACAAATGGCCAGCAAGCATATACAAAGATGCTCAATATCATTAATCATCAAGAAAATGCAAATCAAAATCACAATGAGATACCACCTGACACACATTAGGATGGCTACCATCAAACAAATCCGAAAATAACAAGTGTTGGTGAGGATGTGGCAAAACGGGAACCCTTGTGCACCGTTGGTGGGAATGCAAAACGGTATTGTTGCTATGGAAGACAGTACAGGGGTTCTTTGAAAAACCAAAAAGAGAATTATAATACAATCCAGTAATTCCACTTCTGGACATATACCCCAAAGAACTGAGAGCAAGGTCTCAGAGAAATAGCAGCACACTCATGTTCCTAGTAGCATTATTCATCATAGCTAAAATGTGGAAGTGACCCAAGTGCTAATCCATGGATGAATGGATAAACAAAATATGGTATATACATCACTAGAATATTATTCAACCTTAGAAAAGAAGGGAATTCTGACCCATGCTACCACACGGATGAACCTTGAGGACAGCATGCTAAGTGAAAGAGGCCAGCACAAAAAGACAAATTCACTTATATGAGGTACCTAGAGTAGTCAAATTCATAGAGACAAAAAATTAGAATGGCGGTTTCCATGGGCTGCGGGGGAAGAGAGATGAAGAGTTATTATTTAACGAGCATAGAGTGTCAGTTTTGCAAGATGAAAAGAGTTCTGGAGATGGGTTGTGCAACGATGTGAATGTACTTACCACGACTAACTGTACACCTAAAAGCAATAAAAATGGTAAATTTTGTTTGTGTACTTGATCAAAACTAAAAAACAAACAAACCCTGGAACAACAACCAAGTTTAATTGAAAGGAAAAAGCCACAAAGCCACTGTCTCCCTGATCCAAGTCCTTGGCACTGTGTCTTAGTTTTCCAAACCAATGGGATGAGAAAAGGAGCCCATTATTTAACAAGACCTCAAAGACTGCTAAAGTCTGGAGATACCTGGGCATCAAGCTTTTCTAATGCCTTTAATTAACTTCATGTCCATTTGATTCACATTCACTCTGCCTGTTACTTACTTCACCTGAGGTTACTATCAACTTTTCAGTAATGATTCAAAATGTGCTACTTATTTACCTTTGCACTTGACCTTAGGTAGCAGCAAATGGAGAAGTCAAAACCACAGATTAGAGAAACGAAAAATGGAGCCTTTTTCTCCCCAGAGCTGTCATTTTTAATTTATCTATTCCTGCTAGACTCCAAGGTTAGCGAGGGCGGGACTTATCCTCTTTTTGTGTTTTACCACATATAGATGCTCAACGAACTTTTGTTGACTGAGTGAAGTTGTAAGCACAGCCACATGTGTTCCACCTAGAAATGTTTACATTGTCACGTCCCCTCTTTTCAAACATGACTGACATGGGGGTTCAGTAATTTACTATGAAGAAAATAAGGGGAATTTCCAAGGAAAGTTCATGGATCAATAACCGCTTTTGAGAAGGCGAGAGAAATACACATTCTATAACAATTCTGGTTTAGCAGCATTCACTACTGGTTAGACGCCCCTACGAAGCTGAAAAAAAACAAAGGTCTCGAGGTTAGTTTGCACAGACCCCCATCCACATACATAACCCCCAGAAATGCAATTATATAAGGTGCAAGTTGAAATCCCTCAGATGGAACACTAAAACTTCCTTCTAGCTCTTCCCTAGTGAGCCGCAAAGTCACCTTTACAATCTTATTTCGACCAGAGCAACATCATTTTTCATAATTACAGAGTTTTAATTTATTTTATGTGACTGTCCAGCCTTTGATGTATTGAGCTAATTAAGTGAAACTTGGTTAAAAAACCAAAGATACAAAAGGGAATTTTGGTAGAAAGTAAAATAGAGAATTTTTTTAAGGAACCCAGAGTAGTATGAGTTGTTGTCATGGTCATTCAAAGAGAGGTTTTCCCCTTAACCACACAAAAATAGGGTCTGACCTGTAAAGCCTGGTTCGTTCTGTTTGCCTTGTTCTCCTTGGGTCTTCCTCCTCCTGATGTCTTCTCAACAGCCACTGGACACTGTTCCTGGAATGCAGAACACCCCTTCAACATTCAGATGGGTGGTAAATTCAAAGTGTGCAAGAAACATAAAAGAGAAGGTAGGACTAGGCAGTCACAAACATTTATTTTTGGTTAAACCTGTTTTTGGTTTTGTTTTGTTTTGTTTTTAAGACAGAGTCTCACTCCGTCGCCCAGGCTGGAGTGCGGTGGCACGATCTCAGCTCCACTGCAACCTCCGCCTCCCAGGTTCCAGCGATTCTCCTGCCTCAGCCTCCCCAGTAGCTGAGATTACGGGCATGCGCCATCACGCCCCACTAACTTTGTATAGAGACAGGGTTTTGCCATGTTGGTCAGACTGGTCTCGAACTCCTGACCTCAGGTGATCCACCTGCCTCGGCCTCCCAAAGTGCTGGGATTACAGGCGTGAGCCACCGTGCCCAGCGGTTAAGCCTTACAATACCAAAAAAATGTCACTTTACCTGGTTTCTCTCGTAATCAGAAGGGTCGCAAGCTGTGAAGGGGTGGATACACCTTCTTGCACTTTTACACCACGCACAGCCAGTTTCTGTGCATGCTGGGCATCTAGCAACACAGAAAACTGACTTCATTCCTGCATTTTAGGACAATGTTCACATCCTAGAATTTTCCTCTATGATGTGGCATGCAAGCATTTAAAAGAAGACAAAAAAAAAAAAAAATCCCTGGACAGACATTCCTGTGAGGCTTTGTGCCCTGCTCTTGGAAGCCCTCAGGTTGATGGGCCGGAATGGCACCTGCAGGGGTGTTGCCATGGAAACCTGAAGCTGGGTCACCTGCTGGTCTGTAGATAACAGAAACCCAGTGAATTTGTTTCTGAATCCAGTTCTGCTATTTGTCTACCCTCAAGTAAGTCCCTCTGGAGACGGATCTCTCTCTCTCCCTGCCTCTACCCACCCTGCCTTCCAAAATCGGGAAGCCCTCACTCACTCCAGCAGTCACACTGCCAACTGCCTGGAAGATGTGAGAGACAAAGTGTTAGCTGGCAAGCAGAGGCAATGAGGTGCCTGTGTTGGCTTTATAATCAAATGAAGGAAGAATTGTGTGTCTACTAATCAAATCACCTATCATGATTGGGTAAACTGTGGAGGACTTGAAAAGCACTTATGAGAAGGAATGTTAAAAAGGGAAATCGGGTTGATCTGGAAACAGGGCCAAGGGAGGCCAGAGGAAGCCTTAGCTCTTGCAAGGGGTGCTAGCGCAGGGCGTGGGGACCCAGTTTGTTTTATACCTTCTCCAAGAAATGAGGAAACATTCTGAGATTCTGACCTACAGAAACTGCAGTTTTCATGGAAGGAGAAGACACGCTGGCTTTTGCGTGGATCGGGCCACCTAAGTGAGCTAGAAGCGGGTTTGTGATTTGCACGCTTCTTCTACCCCCGGGGTGTGATTACTGTACTAAGTGCTTTCCTAACAGGAAGCAGTTACCTACGGAAAGGGGCCTCACCCTCCCCAGGGGACCTAGGTCTGAGGTCTGGTTCTTAATTAGCAAGTTGTGGGACCTGGGGCGAGTCGGTTCCTTTCATCTGGCCTTAAACTGGGCGTCAGGGGGGCTACGTTATCTTTCAACTGTCTTTGAGCTATATAATTCTATTTAATTCTCCCCCTTTTTTCCTATTTTCATGAACTTCTGAGGCTTGCTGTAGCAATTTTTGTATTTTTTTCTCCTTAAATTCATTCTCTTTCTTAGCAATCATTGAACTGGGCCTTGTGTCATCTTTTTCAAAGTGCCTCAGTGGAAGAGATGAGGCCCAGGGGCTCCTGTTCTAATCATTCAAGAGTAGCCTCCCAGCTCAGCTTCAAGTTCAAATTCATTTTCCCCATAGAAACCATGGTTCCCAGGCCAGGGCAAAAGAAACTCCCATTTGGTGCTCACATAGCTGGTCAAGCAAACCATGGAGTGATCTACAGCACTGCTACTCACGCAGCCTCCCAAGGTGCCCTGCGGGCCTCCGTCCTAACTTCCAATTGGAAAGTCAGGCATCTGAGAAACGTATCTCCTCTGTCCTCTCGCTGCTTTAGAAGCAAGGAGCGAGGTTCAGCACTACTCAGGGGCCTATGTAGCTCAAAGGGGCCAAAGATGGTAAAAAGGGGGGCATCAGGAACATGCTCTTTTGGTGAAAGGGACTTCACCTTGTCCTTCTCAAGTATGACTTCTTACCCATACGCTCAAGGCTTCTCGTTCCGCCCAAATTCCCGAAGCCATTCCAATCAGGAGAGAACCTAGCAGCGATCCTTCTTCTTTTTGCTGAGACAATCTCACTCTGTCACTCAGACTGGAATGCAGGGCACCATCCTGGCTCACTGCAACCTCTGCCTCCTAGGCTCAGGTGATTCTCCCACCACAGCCTCCCAAGTAGCTGGGACTACAGGTATGTACCACCATGCTTGGCTAACTTTTGTGTTTTTGTGTAGCGATGGCGTCTCACCATGTTGCCCAGGCTGGTCTCAAACTCCTGGGCTCAAGTGATCTGCCCACCTCGGCCTCCTAAAGTGCTGGGATTCCAGACATGAGCCACCATGCCTGGCTTGTCTCTTCTTTACTTACTTCAAGGCTGCCTCTCGGTCCTGGGAAGACATATTTCCCTGTGGGTATGAATACTTAAGCACAGTGGATCTCTCTCCCTCATGGCGCCAGTTTACTAGTCAGGGCTAGAATGTGTGAGCTGAGTTTATTAGCTCAGTGGCTCTCCTGTCTCCCATTACATCATGCTCCAAAAGGCATTTTGGAAAGTTCTGTCTCACAAGAGTTCTTTAGGAAATCGAGGAGTCAAACAAATAAGTAAATTAAGACCAATGAGAGAATATTCAAATTTCAAATAAAATCTTACTCTTTTAATGATGAGCAGTTGGTAAAGTTGAATCTGTCTGATAAATTCCAAGAACCGAAGGAGAACATCACGTTGACAACTGAAACATCTGGAGGAAAGGGGGGAAAAGTCATTTACAGTGGAGTCCTGCTATAGTCAAGCATAGCTGTAAATGCAAAAAAACATAAATATTTTTGCCTCCTCTGCATAGTGGGCGGGAGCTTGCCAGCTGTTTGCTAACATTTCAATCAGTATGTGGTTCTTTCCCCATGGGCCATTCGCATCAGGCAGCCGAAGTGCACAGCTCAAGCCTCCAAACAGACTGAACCCACCTCGAGTTCCAAGCCTCCCATGGATAATCACTAGGAAGAAGCCATTTTACAGCTCATTTACATCTCATACTCTCCTAGGGATCACTATCTCAGCTTTTAATTGGCCAAGGCATAAGAATAAAACAAATCACCGAGCAAGAAGTGCCTAGAACATGAAAACCGGAGCATTAGAAATCCTGCACCTTCAGAAAAATCCACGCTGCAAATATTTACCTAACATACTCTAAAGTGTAGTTTCCATGGGCAGGGTTCCACGATCTTCTTGGGGGTCAACTGTCACCAAATCTGTGATAAAGGTTTTCTTATTTGCCTTTGAAAGCCTACTCATTGGTTAGAAAACCCCAAAAGAACAAAATAACAAGGATTTCAAAACTACTAAATCAACATTAGAGAAATATAATATTTAAACATATATACTCTATCCAAGGTAGTGATTCTCAAACCCAGTTGTCTATCAGAATCACCTGAGAAATTTATAAAAATATAGATCCCAGGGCCATGCCCCTAAATATTCTGATTTAGCAAGCCTGGGGTGGACCCAGGAACCTGTGGTTGCATCGCTCCCCACGGAACGATTGTATAGAGCCCAGGTTTGGGGCCACAATACAGAGTAGCACCTTTCAAATCCCCTTCTGTCCGGGAACCAGTGCTAATCACAAGGTGTTAATATATTTTTCCTTTGATGAATTAATAGGAATAGGAGGTGGTGCTATTTATTTGTTTGTTTGTTTATTTATTTTAGTAGAGACAGGGTTTCACCATGTTGGCTAGGCTGGTCTTGAACTCCTGACCTCAAGTGATCTGCCCGCCTTAGCCTCCCAAAATGCTGGGATTACAGGTGTGTGCCACCACACCAGGCCGAGAGGGTGCTTTTTAAATCCAAGTTTTGACAAAATAAGAATCTGGCTTGATTCCGTTGGCATCCCTAATTTTCTTATTGAAATGTTATTAGTGTGTGGTTCCCAAAGTCTAAAAACCCTTACTTTAAGGTCCTTCTGCACAGCAATAACACTCCCTCTGAAAGTCAGAATTCCATATAAAATTCGGTTCACATACAGAGGGTGTGTGTGAAATGATCATCTTCTGTTCTCAAGACAAAGAGGCTTGGAGGGCTGGCATGACCTCTCTGCAAAAGCCTCTGAACAGACACTTGATACATGTGAATAGAATGAACACAGGGACAGTCAACTCGGAGGGACTCCCAGTGAAAATACACTCCAGTGGAATCTGTAAGTGTCCAGTGATGAAGACTGCAAAAGCCATACATTTTTTCAAGCACCAAATAGGCACACAACTCTATTTGGAAATATCACAAGGAAATGAATATTCATGATTTCTTCTAGGAAAGCATTTACAGTTATTCTGGAAGAGGTAAAATAATTTAGGTGATGACAGCACAGTCAAGGAAACAACCATATGAGTGGTTTCAGTTCCCTCTGGTAACCTGGGTACCAAGACAGGGGTGTGCATGGAGGACCAAAGTGGTGTTAGAATGGCTGAGAAAGTCAGAGCAGAATCTGGCAAGGGCATACGGGAAGAGGTGACTTTCTCCAATGTTTCAAAGCAGAAAGGGAGACAGGATTTTGTGAAAGAGGGGAGGCCATTCTAGGTTCAAAGAAGGCCATGGATAAAGGCTTGGCATGGCAATGGTCGCTGGCTGGCTGAGTACAAGAGGCTGGGAAGCGAATTTGTTTGCCTGTTCGGAATATATAAGATACTCAGAAAACAGCAGGTGAAGGGTTGGGTGCAACTGATGGAGGATCTAAAAGCAACCAACTAGCTTTACAAGGTGATCTCAAATACTTCAGAGGCATATTTTATAGGTGAGCAAGGTCTGCATTTTAATGAACAAAAGTAACCAGAAATGCATCACAAAGGCTGCACATTATGGACAAAGTAAAGTGGAAAATTGAGGTGATTTTCCAAGCAATCAGTTCCAAACAGCCACCACCCAGTGGCTGAGAGCATTTTTAAGCTCACGTCTCTGGCCTGGTGCATTAAATTGCCTTTTGAAGGATTTAGGATCAATTGGGTTCTATGGTCTGAATATGTATGTCTCCCCTAAATCCATAAGTTGGAATCTAATACCCAATGTGGTAGTATTAAGCCATGGGGCCTTTGTGAAGTGATTAAATCATGAGGACTGCACCCTCATGAATGTGATTAGTGTTCTTATAAAAGAGGCTTGAGAGAGCTCCCTTGCCCCTTCTGCATGTAAAAATACAGCAACAAGGCACCATCTGTGAAGTCAGAGGCCAAGCCCTTACCAGACACTGAATCTGCTGGAGCCTTGACCTTGGACTCCCCAGCCACCAGAGCTGTAAGCAATACATTTCTATTGTTTATAAATTATCCAGTCTAAGGTATTTTGTTATAGCAGCCAGAATGGACTAAGATATTGGGTAACTCCAGCTCTCACCACAAAACCCACTCAGCTCCATTAATGATCATCACTCAGTCCTGGAGACCTTCTCCATGAACTCAACTCTACTTCCGGTCTTTCTTATCCAAAGAGACTCAGGAGTCCTCAGTCTGCCCACTGTACCTCCTAACCATCTATTGAATCCACTTTTCTCCATCCCCCTTGGCTTCTCCTCCAGCTCTCACTTTCCCTCTCACCTGGACCCCTCCAAAAGCTTTCCTATCTGATCTTTTGGAACTCCATCTTTCAGTCTTTCCCTTCTTTGGCCCATTCTCCACCTTCAAGCTATTCATTCATTCATTCATTCATTCATTCAAGAAACATTTATTGATTGTGAATGGCTACCTTGTGCCAGACACTGTTCAAAGCACAGCAGTGAAGACATCTTCCCAAAGTCCCTGCCTCCATGGGGCTTACATTCCAGTAGGAAAGACAGACAATGCACAATTGAACCTTTCTGTAATATAAATCTGATTGTGCTGCCAGTCTCCAGCTTAAACCTTTCAGCATCTCATCACAGCTCCCAGGATTCACAGTTCACAAGGCCTTTCATGGTCCCCAAGATACCTCCTTTGGTATCTATCTTCTCTTCCTTTCCCCTTTCCACCTTCCCCTACCCCATTTGCCTTGGCCATATAGAAGCTCTTTCGGTTCTTCAAATAAAGCTTTTTCTCTCCTGGACATCATGCACGTTGGTCTCTGTCTGAAATACCCATCCCCCTCCTCTTTGTCTGGCTCAACTCTACCCTCGCCTTGTCTGGACATCACTTCCTCCAGGAAGCTTTCCTTCCCCTTCCCCCTCCGCCATGTCTGGTAAGGTACATTTTTCATGTGCTTCTCATGGTACTCTATGTTCCCTGCATTTACACACTGCATTGTAACGAGCTACTTACTTCTCTCTATCCCTGTGCACAGTCTTCTTTTTAGGGGCAAAGGGGAGTCACTGTATCCCTAGCACCTAGCATAGTGCCTCACATATAGTAGATGTACAATAAATACTCCCTGGATGGATGTATGAATGCAATGAACTCAAACTGATAGAATACTGATTGTTAAAATTTCTCATCTCACCCAGGGCATTTCTTGCTTTTCAGATCTCTGAATTATCTAAACTATTTGGGTACAGTCAGCCCAATGCTATCTGGCTTTTCTGCACTCTCCTATCCAACTTGCCCTCCTCTTATCATTGCCCAGGCATATCTGATAGTGGGGTTTTGCAGTCAAGGAATGAGGTAAATCCTTGCAGTCAAGGAATGAGGGAATGAGGTAAATCCCAGAGGAAAAGTTGGAACCAGGGGGTGTGGGGGAGTGAGTCTGCAGAGGGGGAACTATTCAGATTCCTTGGGCAAACTAAACTCAGGAGGTTCCCTTGTTTTTTTGACTTTATAACAAAAACAACCCAGAAAAGTCCACATACCTTTGTAGGTTGCTCTGGTTGGGATGCTACAGGTGCAGGTCCGGTTGGGCTGACTTTTATTCTGGCAGAGCTCCCTGTTAGAGTCCACGTTCCTCACCATGCACTTTGAGTGTGTTGGAGAGAAGCGTCCCACCACAGTCACTGTAGTCTGTGCAGGGAAGATATAGGGAAAAAAATGATGATTTTTGCCTCATTTCCATCACAGAGCCTTATATGATCTCACCTTTTGACCTGCCACAGGAAGGAGAATTTCTCAGAAGAGCTGATGTAAAGAATAGATGTTTCTGGGTGACAGAGCAAGACACTACCTCCAAAAATAAATAAACACATAAATAAAAATATAAAAGAATAGATGGTTTGTTGGCTATTGGGTTTGCTCTTTCATACACTGCATATTCTTATTCTTTGACCATTTTTCTGCTTTGTGTATATATTTTTTCTTATCAATTTTCAAGAGCTCTCTGCATGGTGTAGATATTAATCTTTATCTGTCATATTTCTGACACATATTTTTCGCCTAATCTATTGTTTGTCTTGTAACTTTTGCTTGTGGCATCTTTTATCCTCACACAATGTGCTTTTAAGTAATCAAATACAGGGTTTCTTGTCTCAGCTATAAAGTGCTTCCCAAACTCTAGCTTACGGACAAATATAAAATTGTTCCAACGTCTTTATTGCTTTATTTTTTAAGCTTATGTCTTTAATCCATCTGGAATTTATTTTTATATACAGTGTGAGATAAGGGTCCAACTTTATCCAGATGGTTAATCAATTATGTCACAGCCATTTATTAAACAAAAAACAAACCTCCTTTTCCCACTGAATTGAAATGCCATTTTGTCCTATGTTAAATTTCCATTTATCTGGAATCTATTTCTGAACTCCGCTCTCTTTCAATAATCTATTGATCGACTTCTATTCCAATGTCATTAAGTTTTTGCTCCTGTAATTTTAAATATATTTAGCATCTGATAAGGCAAATCTCTCCTTCTTTATGTCTATTTTCATAATTTTCTTAGCGTTTCCTGGACATTATTCATCCATATGAACTTTAAGTTCATTTTATCCAAAGGGGTTGAAGAGACTAAGTCTAAATGAAATTGTATTAAATATATGCCTTAATGTTAGAAAAACTTAGATCTTTATGATATTAAGTATTCCCATCCAAACACATGACTTTTTTTCATCCGTTTCTCTTTGATCTGGGGTTCATTTAAGACAGCATGCCTTGATGATCTCCTAGGTGTGAAGATACATTTGTCAACTATTCCTTATTGCTAATATTGTTAGATAATGACTAAAGAAGGTGGCCTGTGAAATGTGCTTTAGAATTAGTTAAGGTTTGCTTGTGGTCAAACATATGATTAAATTTGGGTGGAGGGAGTGTTTTTGTGTGTGTATGTTTGTATGTGTACAGGGATACGTCTCTGTGCCTGTACATGTGTGTATGTGTATAGTAGGGACACAAAAAGACAATCTCGAAATGTTCCCAAAGTAGCTTTTTCCCAAGGAAATGGTCCAAAGGAACAAGGCAGCCAGGTGTCTTGTTCAAAAAGAAAATTACAGGAATTAACATGGCAACAGTGGACTCCTTTTGCATCAGGTGCATGATGGGATCTGTGGGAATGTGGGCCAAGTAAAAGGAACCTGGGAGTGCAGAAAGTGGTAACTTTATCACCTCCTATGAAGAGCCATAGTCTAGACAACCTGGCAGCTGTCTGTCTTCTGTTATACATCTCACTTCCTCCCAGACTTGCTGCACTGCCACCTAAGACTCTGATGTTTCCCTGGGTCTCTGATAAGCTTGCTAAGTCTTGTCTAGTCCCTGGAGGTCACCCCTATCTTTCCATTTTCAAAAAGTTCTGGCCATATTATCATGCTGGAAGAAGGCAAGTTCTTTCAGTCCACTTCACCTGGACTGAAGTTCAATTGTCTTTAGGGAATTCTGAGCACAGTAAAAGATCCCAAACCATTCCCACTAACTCATCTTCAACAAATGCTTGAACTCTCATTCATGCTGAATCTTCAACCCAGCATTTATATCCGCACCACACATCTTAGCACACTATCACATATTATCTTGTATACATGTATGTCTTAAATTGAATTCACTGCTCAAACATTATAACAAGAGTATCAGAATTTTTAAAAATCACACTTTCAACAACTCTTTTAAAGTTTCCACATTTCCTTCTAGTTCTCACATATGTAGTTTTATATAACTATAATTATTCCATTTATTTATTCCACAAATATTTATCAAGCTTGCAACATATGCCAAGTGCTGCACAATGGTACTGATTATACCAGCAAACCAAGCAGCTATGGTCCTTGCCCTCAAAGAGCTTATAGACTAGTAGAAGTATAGAACATTCCACCAGAATAAAACTGGAGGGTCACATGGTATCAAGGAATCATCAGGAGATGACTGAGCTAAGATGGTACAATAGAAAGGGAAAGAACCAGGTAGTCAAGGTACCCCTTAGAAGTAGCATGGGGCAGGACTGGAAGTGGGGGATGTGGATATGGAGGATGCTGGCGAGCAAATGGATGGATGGAGGTACCATAGGTACCATACATGGAGATGGGGCATACTGAGGGAGAGGCAGATGGGTGGAAGATTCAAGACTTCATTTTGGGATGTATGTAGTTCAAGATACTTGTGTGATACTTAGGCAGATGTGTCAAGTTGGGTATGGGCCTGGAGCTCAGAGGAGCAATCTGGGGTGAGGATAAAGGAAACATGAACATACAGATGATTGATACAGCCATGGAAGTGGATAAGATTGTCTACAGACAAAATGTAGAGTAAGAAGAGAGGAAGAACCAAACTGGGCCTTAAATGGCTCCAATATTTAGAGACAGGGAGAGAAGGCACCAGCAAGGCCCAGCAAGGGAATTGAGGCCTGGCCACAGAGAATAAGGAGAGCACAGAGTGGGCGTGCCATGGAAAGCAATGGAAAAGACAGTTTCAAGAACACTATCAGCCAAATAAGATGACCTTATAGTGTCCGCTGGAACGGCTGCATGGAGTTCACTAGTGACCTTAGCAAGAACCGGTTCAGGGGAACATTGGGGCAGAAACCAGGTTGGAGTGGACCTGAAAAGAAGAGACAGCATGTTTTTTCAGGTGCAGTGGAAGGAGAGAGGAGCCAGTGAGGTGAAGGTATTTTTGCGTAACTTGGGGTCCAGGTGAGTACGGTTAAAAAGCTGAAGCTTTGTCCTAAGAAACCCAGCATGGGACTCCTCACCAGGCTGATGGCTCTTTCTTGAATCAAGCTGGAAAAAGAGGGAGTGAAGACTTAAAGGGCAGATGGGATGCAGAGGCAGCTGGGGTGTCAATTAGCCGGCAATATCCACAGAGCCAAAGAATTGCTGTACAACACTCTTATCCGATCGACATATTATACTGAATCATTCCTTATTGCTAAACAGTTTCGTTATTTCCAGGTTTCTAATTCTATAAATGCTACTGCAAGAGCATCTTCATGCCTAGGGATTTTCTTCTTTCAAGTTATTTCCTCAGGATTCTAAGGCTGAAATTAATGCTTCAAACAGAATGAATATATTTATGAATTTTGAAACATGCTGCCAAATTGCTTTCCAAAAAGGTTGTGCTAATTGGCATCACCAACACTGGGTGTTAGCATAGCTTATTATCGTTTTAATTTGTATTTATTTGAAAACTAGTGAGGTTGAACATATTTCCATATTTCTATCTACTTTCTGAATCTCCTCTTGTGAGAATATCTGCGTTTTGGCCCAATTACTTTTTGGTGTACTGATGTTTTTCTTTTTAATTTTTCTTAGTGTTATTATCTTATGATGAATATTTTTTTAGTGGCAAATATTTTCCTGAAGTGTGTGCTTTAGTTAACTCTCATTTTTTTTTTTGACAGAGTTTTGCTCTTGTCAGCCAGGCTGGAGTGCAGTGGCACGATCTTGGTTCACTGCAACCTTCACCTCCTGGATTCAAGCGATTCTCCTGTCTCAGCCTTCCGAGTAGCTGGGATTACAGGTGCCTGCCACCACGCTTGGCTAATTTCTTTGTATTTTCAGTAGAGACAGTTTTTCACCGTGTTGGCCAGGCTGGTCTAGAACTCTTGACCTACAGGTGATCTGCCCGCCTTGGTCTCCCAAAGTGCTGGGATTACAGGCATGAGCCACCATGCCCGGCCAAGTTAATTCTTACTTTTTGTAAAAGGAAGTCATGTATATGAATATTTTTCTTTTGTTACTACATACTATATTGCCTCAGAGGTAAAACAAATTGTACTTTCAAATTATGTTCAACTTCATTTTCTGTTAGTTCTTCTGTGACTTATCTTTACATATCAATTTCTTAATTAGTCTAAATTTTATTTTATATTTAATGTAAAATATGAAATTATGTTTCCATAGTATAAGCCAGTTATCTCACACATTTTATGAAATAATTTTTGTTTCCTCTCATTTTATGATATCTGTTCCTTAAAATTTTTTTTTTTTTTTTTTTTGAGACGGAGTCTTGCTCTGTCGCCCGGGCTGGAGTGCAGTGGCCAGATCTCAGCTCACTGCAAGCTCCGCCTCCCGGGTTTTTACGCCATTCTCCTGCCTCAGCCTCCGGAGCAGCAGGGACTACAGGCGCCCGCCACCTCGCCCGGCTAGTTTTTTTTTGTATTTTTAGTAGAGACAGGGTTTCACCGTGTTAGCCAGGATGGTCTCGATCTCCTGACCTCATGATCCGCCCGTCTCGGCCTCCCAAAGTGCTGGGATTACAGGCTTGAGCCACCGCGCCCGGCCCTGTTCCATAAAATTTTTACATCTATTTCTGAGCTTTCTACTATATTCTATGAATCTGTATTCCTATTTTTAAACCAGAATCA
Organism: Piliocolobus tephrosceles; assembly: GCF_002776525.5. NCBI lineage: Eukaryota > Metazoa > Chordata > Mammalia > Primates > Cercopithecidae > Piliocolobus > Piliocolobus tephrosceles. The sequence goes on along the minus strand of NC_045443.1, from coordinate 91,660,260 downwards.
TGGATTAAATTATTGTTGATATCTATCTATCATCTATGTTTGCAATCTAATGGGAGTGGTCTTGCCTAAATCAACTTCTTTTTTTCAAAATATGTTTTGGATATTCTTGATCAGCTCATGTTATTCCATGAGCTTTTATATTATATTTTTATAAAATTCCATGAATTTTATATTAACTTTAAATAAACACTAATTCAAAAATCATTGGAATTACATGAAATCAAGAAAAACAGGTGAGGAAGAAGTGCTATTTTTGTGATATCTTCTCACCAAGAAATGTAGAACATGCCTGAATATGTTCAAGATGTTTTCCATATATTCTAAGAAAATGCTTTGTGTATTTTTGTTTTTATTTTTGTTTATGCTTATGTTTTTAATTGATAAGGTTTTGCTATGATAAATTATAAATAGCCTTAAGGCTGGGCGCAGTGGCTTATGCCTGTAATCCCAGCACTTTGGGAGGCCAAGGCAGGCAGCTGAGGTCAGGAGTTCGAAACTAGCCTGGCCAACATGGTGAAACTCCGTCTCTATTTAAAACATAAAAAAAATTAGTCAGACATGATGGTGGCAGGCATCTGTAATCCTAGCTACTCAGGAGGCTGAGGCAGGAGAATCGCTTGAACCAGGAGGCAGAGGTTGCAGTGAGGAGAGATCACGCCATTGCACTCCAGCCTGGGCAACAAGAGTGAAACTTCGTCTCAAAAAAAAAAAAAAAAAAAAAAAAATAGCCTTAATACACCATTGCTCTGCTATCTAACTAGAATGGCTTAAGCTAAGTTGTTCAAAGCAAAATCACTATTTTTGGTAGCTGACTCTAACACATATCTCTTAGCAAAAATGATTTTAAAGCAGGATATGTACCTTGCTTTTTAAGTTTATGGCTGAGTAGTTCTGTTGTTTTTATGAATAGGACCTTTCATTAATGAAGTTAAAAGTTTGTTTTATTTGACATGTAGTAAGGCTATTAATATTTAAATATTTATTGAACATTCAGCACTTCATTTAACTTTTATTCATTTGAAGAATTTTTATTTTTTTTATTTTTATTTATTTATTTTTTTTGAGACGGAGTCTCGCTTTGTCACCCGGGCTGGAGTGCAGTGGCCGGATCTCAGCTCACTGCAAGCTCCGCCTCCCGGGTTTACGCCATTCTCATGCCTCAGCCTCTGGAGTAGCTGGGACTACAGAAGCCCGCCACCTCGCCCGGCTAGTTTTTTTTTTTTTTTTTTTTTTTTTTTTTTTGTATTTTTTAGTAGAGACAGGGTTTCACAGTGTTAGCCAGGATGGTCTCGATCTCCTGACCTCGTGATCCACCCGTCTCAGCCTCCCAAAGTGCTGGGATTATAGGCTTGAGCCACCGCACCCGGCCTGAATAATTGTTAAAGCTAACATATTTAGCCGGGCGCGGTGGCTCAAGCCTGTAATCCCAGCACTTTGGGAGGCCGAGATGGGCGGATCACGAGGTCAGGAGATCGAGACCATCCTGGCTAACACGGTGAAACCCCGTCTCTACTAAAAATACAAAAACTAGCCGGGCGAGGTGGCGGGCGCCTGTAGTCCCAGCTACTCCGGAGGCTGAGGCAGGAGAATGGCATAAACCCGGGAGGCAGAGCTTGCAGTGAGCTGAGATCCGGCCACTGCACTCCAGTCCGGGCGACAGAGCGAGACTCCGCCTCAAAAAAAAAAAAAAAAAGCTAACATATTTAGATTCGGCAGATATGCAGCCACTTAAGATGAGTAAATAATGGTTTTTTATATTTAATTTGAATAATTATATGTATTATTTGTTTCTTGTGTTACTGCAGTGGACAGAGCTTTAAAAATAATGTCAATAGTATTAGCAATGGTGGAATTCCTTGTTTTAGTTCTGATTTGTAAAAGAATGTTTCTAGGATGGGCATGCTCACTTATGCCTATAATCCCAGCACTTTCAGAGGCTGAGGTGGGAGGATCACTTGAGTCCAGGGATTTGAGACCAGCCTGGGCAACATAGGGAGACTTTATCTCTATAAAAAGTTTTTTGAAAATTAGCTGGGTGTGGTGGTTCACACCTGTAGTCCCAGGTACTTGAGAGGCTGAGGTGGGAGGATCCCTTGAGCCCAGGAGTTCAAGGCTGCAGTAAATTATGATCACCTCTTTGCACTCTAGCCTAGGTGACAGAGTGAGACCCTGTCTAAAAAAAAAAAAAAAAAAAAAAAAAAAAAAAAAAAAAAAAATTCCACTGTCTCTCCTCTAGGAAACACTTTTATTCCAATTAGCCGGGCATAGTGGTATGTGCCTGTAATCCTAGCTACTTGGGAGGCTGAGGCAGAAGAATACCTTGAACCTGGGAGGTGGAGGTTGCAGTGAGCCTAGATCATGCCACTGCACTCCATTCTGAGTGACAGAGCAAGACTCCATCTCAAAAAAAAAAAAAAAAAAAAAATGTAGAAAGCTGAAACTGGATCCCTTTCTTATACCTTATACAAAAAAATAATTCAAGATGGATTAAAGACTTAAATGTTAGGCCTAAAACCATAAAAACCTAGAAGAAAACCTAGGCAATACCATTCAGGACATAGGCATGGGCAAAGACTTCATGACTAAAACACCAAAAGCAATGGCAACAAAAGCCAAAACAGACAAATGAGATCTAATTAAACTAAAGAGCTTCTGCACCGCGAAAGAAACTACCATCAGAGTGAACAGGCAACCTAAAGAATGGGAGAAAATTTTTGCAATCTACCCATCTGACAAAGGGCTAATATCCAGAATCTACAAAGAACTCAAACAAATTTACAAGAAAAAAACAACTCCATCAAAAAGTGGGCAAAAGATATGAACAGACACCTCTCAAAAGAAGACATTTATGCAGCCAACAGACATATGCAAAGGTACTCATCATCACTGGTCATCAGAGAAATGCAAATCAAAACCACAATGAGATATAATCTCACGCCAGTTAGAATGGCAATCATTAAAAAGTCAATGGCAATCATTAAAAAGTCAGGAAACAACAGATGCTGGAGAGGATGTGGAGAAATAGGAACACTTTTACACTGTTGGTAAGAGTGTAAATTAGTTCAGCCATTGTGGAAGACAGTGTGGCGATCCCTCAAGGATCTAGAACTAGAAATACCATTTGACCCAGCAATCCCATTACTGGGTATATACCCAAAGGATTATAAATCATGCTACTATAAAGACACATGCACACATATGTTTATTGTGGCACTATTCACAATAGCAAAGACTTGGAACCAACCCAAATGTCCATCAATGACAGGCTGGATTAAGAAAATGTGGTACATATACACCATGGAATACTATGCAGCCATAAAAAAGGATGAGTTCATGTCTTTTGCAGGGACATGGATGAAGCTGGAAACCATCATTCTCAGCAAACTATTGCAGGGACAGAAAACCAAACACCTCATGTTCTCACTCATAGGTGGGAACTGAACAATGAAATCACTTGGACACAGGGTGGGGAACATCACACACTGGGGCCTGCCGAGGGGTGGGGGCCTGGGGGAGGGATAGCATTAAGAGAAATACCTAATGTAAATGATGAGCTGATGGGTGCAGCAAACCAACATGGCACATGTATACATATGTAACAAAACTGCATGTTGTGCACATGTACCCTAGAACTTAAAGTATAATAAATAATAATAATAATTTTATTTCTGTGTCTTTTCTATTTTTATTACGTATCTCTGCTTTCCTTCTCCACCACATCAGTCATTCTACCAGGGGAGCCCATGTTTACAACCTTGTATGAATTCTTCCATATTTTTGCCCATGCTCAAATAATCATATAGAGACATATATACATAAATGTGTACAGGGACATTTTTTGGTCAATGTAAGATCATGCTAGGAACACTTTTATGCATCTTGCTGTTTTTACTCAACAAAACCTCACAGAAATCCCTCCAGGACAACTGGAATTGCTCTAATTATTTCTTTTTAATGCTGATCCCATAGTGAGTATGAGGATGTACTATCTTTTAATTGTTTTGTGGAAAGAAACAAAGCTTCTGTGAACAGAGCTTCTGTATTATATGGACGTTTTTCTCTGCCTACAAAGTAACTAGAATGTTACTAAGCATATGATAGGCAGGTAGCAAATAGCCTTTGAATAGAGCTAATAGATGGAACTGAACGTGACCCCAGACTGCCATCTCCATAGGTCAGGGCCAGGTTTATTTAAACAAAGACCTGAGATTTTCAGGTAAGCTAAAGGTGGCAATAGGATAGGAAATATTTTGAAATAATGTGATCAAGAGATAGAATCAGATGGCTTATCAACACTATTAAAATAGTTAGTCCAAAGTTGGTTTGAAAGGATAGCTTTAATCAAATTACAAACTTCTTATCTTCTTTACTTTGAGAGTGGTGGTGAGCTGGAGAGAGTGAGGCAGTGGCTGTGTGGGAAGTCTCTGGGAAGATCAGGGTAAACCACAGTGGGACTTAGGGCGAGAAAGAAAACACCAGTGGTTGTTTGGGTGGTAAGCAGTTTTTGAAATGTTCTAGACTAGATATAAACAGTGATTAATTTATAATCGTGAGCCCCTAGCTAGGTAAGGAAGTTGTATAAACAGCACTTTTTATTTAATGAACAAGCTACTTCTTCCCACTACATTTAGCTGAAGTATTATCCTTACATTTTTTTAAATGACATAAGAAAAAATATCTTCCAGAATCTTAAGCACTAATCAGAGTCCTGGGTATATTCAAGGATTACGGTATTCTACTTTCTACTATTCTCTATTAGCGCCAAATATGGCTATTTTTCAAACTGATGAGAGAAATTAGAATTTGGACACACCTAAGTTTAGATGCCTAAGAATCTTTTCCACCAAATCAATTCACTCTGATTCAGGGCTCATAGAAGTTTGTATGAAAGTTCTTTTTCTCGTTTTTTCTCCAGGAAGACAACAGAAAGTGGCAACAGCAAAATAGCTTTAAATCTGTTAGTTCTGATCAGTTACGACTTAAAAGCTTGATTCTTTTATTATTTATCACTCATTAAATACTTTGGCTCTCCTTTATTAAATGTTAAATCATCATAAGAGGTAAAGTTCTTGCCATTTCTCTGAAATGGCAAAGTGTAAGGGAAAAGAGAAAGTGGCCCATTTCCTTGTTAATGTGGCATTCAAACAGAACACAGTGAGCTCAACAGACAGGTCAGCTGGCTGCTGTACAATTAATCGTAACAGAGGACTCCGTGCAATTATGCATAACACAAGAGCCGTCATTAGGGAGAAAACGTCTCCTTATAGCACTACTGAGATTGCAAGGCAGGAATTCCCTTTTCCCGTAGGGCATGGTTGGCATGGGCATCTGCAAATGCTTAAATATGCCCCCTGCTCCCTTCTCTCATCCAATGACAGGGCTGATGTGTTGTCAAGAGTGGTGCTGCCATAGCGAGGGCCCACTGGCTTTCCAAAGGACCTCACATGCGATAGTCACTGTCCACGTTGGTCTTCTCTCCATCTCTACCAAGACTGTTGGAAGCTATGTTCATAAGATGGTTACTGGAGAAGACTCAATACATTAGGATAAGGGACCATTACACTAAACAAAATTCTGCAATTAAGCCACATTTAAGGAATCTCATTGACCATAATCTGAACTTCTTTTTTCTCTACTTTCAAAAGCAATATGTATTTCTACTACATTAGAAGTTCAACTCTTCTTCCAGTTCAACCATTGAGAGTCATCTTCAGCTCCACAAGACAACAAACTCCATGAGAGCAGGCCCATGATGTGACTTGGTTACTGCTATATCCCCAGCACCTTGCAGAGTGGACGGCATCTGGTAGGCATTCAATATTCATTAATGAGAGCTAAATGAATGGAGTGCTATCACTAAGCATGTTTGATTGCTAATAGATATTTTACACACAGAAGGAAGTCAGCATCCGCTGTGCAAAATGAGACAATACAATGAGGACAAATTAAAATCTTTCCTCTTACCTTGTCTTTACTGCTTCGAATTAGCTGAATTTTAGGGCACTTTTTCACTCCAGACGAAATATCCAGCCAGTTTTCTAAGTTCTCTGAACGTACACAATCTCCTTGGAAAGTGCACCTAAAAAAATGCGGCAACAAAACAGCGACCACATACATGTGTTAGTTAAAACTTTTTTATACCTGGCTTCAGTACAGAATGCCTGACTTTGTACAGTGGATTATTGATTTGAGAGAGAATAGGAACATGATGCTAAAACCATGAAAAGCAACAAGAAAACAGCAGAGCATTTTTTTCCATCATGTCTAGGAGCAAAGAACAAATGTAGACAACGTGTTGAACTTCGACTCCTGAGCCATCTCTCAAGATGACATCGCCAAATATATCTGAAACACATCCTCTCATGGATTCTGAAATAAGGAACTCCCTTTTAGAAATACCTAGCAAAGAACAGCTCAAGGAAGAAAGAGTTCACATATTGTATAAATTTTAGGTTTGCTATTCATTCCCAGAATATCAACCTATTGTGTAACTTGATTTTGTTTTAAAAAATAATAATAATAAAGTTACTATTTTGTGCTTTGCAGTATGATAATTACATAGAAATATTTCAAGGGCAGAGTCTGCCTAAGAATTTGATAAGACATTCCATAACCATCTGCTGCATAACATTTATTTAGACAGATACCAAATTATATCAAAAGATATAGGTGAAACATTTTTCCAGGGCCATTTTCCCAAGTCAGCCAGCTCAGGGGACGACCCAGGTAAGTCTTAAGCTGTGGCCAGGGCCAACTACTTTGATAAAGAGATGCTCAGAAGCTGAGTGGTGAGATCACTGGCTTGCTTGATGTGTCAGTCACTCTAGGTCACACTAACTTGGGAACCCTTGCCTCACCAGATGGGCACCAACCCAGCAAGAAGAACAAACACCAACAGCCATGTTATCACCAAAGGGTGCTGGACTCCATAGATAACCCATTGAATAGTGTCAAGGAAAGAACGAAATATTTTCTAGAACTACACCTCCTCAAGGCTGAAGATTAAAATGCAAGGGTGGTAAACCAGTGATGCTGAATTTTAAAAGAAACTGAAAACACATGAATCATAAGATTGAAAAGCAACCAAGTGATGACCACATTCAGCTATGGGGAGTCCCCGAGGGGATGTGAGTGGAATGAGGAATGGATGGGCCCAAATAGTGTATTTGGCTTCCTAAAGGTTTTATTTCTTCTCCTTCCTCTACTCTCTCTCTCTCTTTTAATTCTTAAGAATTTAGGCCTCATGGCTTCATCTTTGAGCTCTGTGTTAATCTGAATATGGCAAAAATAGAACAGGAAGTCAGTGAGTTTCACTAAACGTCATCCCCAAGCACAATACCTTTAGCATGTCACCAGCTGCTGACATTTGGGGAACCCTGCTCCCAGCGAGCACATCTGTGTTCCACCTCCCACTACATCTGTGTCAGTTTCTTCTCCAACATTATAACCAGGAGGATTTTCATCAGCAATTCTCCAAAGCCATACATTTATCTGACCCTTGATGGCTAGCTCGTCCGTCACGGACATTAAATTCAAATTAAACTGCCTCTCAATGTCAGAGATAGTTTGCAACGGAGAGACAAGCACTGCTGGATTGAAAAACAGAATGACGAAGCTGGTTCTTTCGGTTGTATCTGAAATAGATCATGACTGTCAAAAACTCCCTGCCTCTCATGGGCACTCTGGTTTATGTAAGGCACTTCCTCTGCCTATAAGAAAAAAAAAAAAAAAAAAAAAGCCAATTCCGAAGAGACTGGAGTACAAATATTTTTGTTGGCTCTTAATGCTGTCTGGGAGTCAAAGCCTAAGGCTGCCAAAAAAACAAGTGTAAAGTATTTCATACAAATAGTGCCACAATTTGCCAATTTGTAGGCAGAAAACAGTAGTGCCACTGAGTTATCACTCCCTTTTCTGAACTCCTATAGCATTTCTTGTCGGAAGTACGTACTTTGGTATTTAATCATATGCTGCCTTGAATTACAACTTAACTGTTTCATAAGTCTATCTCAGTTCTCCCCAAGTAAGCTCTAAGCTCCTCAAAGAAGGGAGAAGGTCTTTAATATTTCTTTAGCAAATCCCTCAGTGTCTGGCAGCATGATATGCAAATACTAGGGTTTCAATAAATATTTTTGAATGAAAGGATGAAATATGAAATCTCTATAGGTCTTTTCCATTGCTGATTTGTCTTTCTAGAGTTTTAATTCATGTCTGACTCCAACTTATGCCAAAGAGACTATTTTTAAAATAAGCTAAAAGTTTGAATCTGGGGACCAAATTAAGGGGTGAGGTTTTCATTTTATTTTTTTGAAAAAAAAAAGAGAAAAGAAAATATATAATGAACCTTTCATTTTTTATTCTGCATAAGGCAAAACCAAAATCTAACCATGTTAAGCAACTAAACATAAATTCCTTGTTTATATATATATAAAAAAAACCCCACCACCTCTGAACTCCTATTCCTTGCCTCTCATGAGTAAAAATAAAAAATGAAAAAATGAAAAGCAAACCATGACACCAAGTATGTATAACCAGATGGCCAGCCAACAACAGTATCTTATTACTTCTCAAATATTGCAGATTATAAAATCTTCATGACAGCATATTACTCATACATTTACATTTCTTACAGAGCAGATCTTGTAGCTCCCATATTTTAGTAAACAAAGCTAGTTATTCTGAAATATTTCCTTTTGAAAGCTATCACTCTAATTCCTGCGTGTTAACAAGAGCAATGGTCAAGCGCATCAACACTTGAGCCAGTGCCCTAATTAAATTAAAATCTCATTGTCACACGGGACTCTTAGCCAGGCTGATTCTTCAGTGATGCACTCTCAGATAGGCTGATATCTTAATGGCTTCATTTCAATTTCTTCAGGCCAAGAATAGGAAGAAAATTGGATTTGGATAAGAATGGACATATTCTAGAGAAACTGGTAGAGATACGTTTGCTTTCTTGACTTATTGTTACTTTTGCTTCACCCTCTACTGAGGATCTATCCCAAAGTCCTCAGACTCCCAGTCAGTATTTTATTTTTCTAGTCCTTATTTCCAGTTAGAGCTAATACTTTCATGATAAAGCTTGCAGACAGACACAAGCCTATTTGTAAACCAGAAAACAGAATCCGCCCAAATGCAAAGATTGCCTGAAGAAAAAAAAATCCCCCAAACCAAAAAGTTAATTTAAAAAGACTTTCCTTATGTGAAAAACACTGTATGTAGAAACAATTCAGTCAATGAAACTATTTAAGAAAGCTGTTCTTGTTAGTTTGCTATAAAATCTGCTGTAGAGCTTAATGTATTCGAGATAATACTAGAGTTTGATATTGCCGTTCAGCTATGTAAGTATGTAACCGCCCCCTCCCTCACCCCCAACAGATTAAAAAGAAAAAAAAAAAAAAAAACAGTTCCAAACCTACTCTGGCCCCGAGTCATAAACAGGAAGGTCCCAGACACTTGTTTCTAAGTTCACTGTTTGAAACTTAGAAAGTCTTTCTATACAATGGGTTTGCTTCCTGGGTTCTTAGAAATATGTGTAACCCATAGTATCCCTGAATAATTACCCCACCACACACTGGCATGGAGGGAACATTACTCTGTGCCAGGCACTGCTGGGAGTGTTTGCAGTTAGTTCTCACAACAACCCCACTCTATACGGATGAAACAGAAGCTCAGAGAAGTACGGTAACATATCAAGGCCACACAGCTACCAAGTGGCAGAAGTCTTATTTCAGAGCCCACAAACTCGGCCCCCTTGCTGCATGCCTTCCTATAGATCCTAACCACCACTTAATAAAGGACATTCATAGTTCCTCCTGGCTTCCTGGGACCTCAACCATGGTTGGAGGGTGGGGCTGGGCCAGGATGAGGACACAGGGATGGGGACCCCAGAAACAGAGAAAAGAGAAGGTAAGGCAGAGACTGTAGGATGAAGAGGGTAGCAAGGATTTGGGGGAGAACACAGAAGTGGGGATTCTGAGAGGCCTCTAATTTTCTTCTATCACTAGCTGTGAATACAACACAACCACACAACTAGCAAGAGGTTAAAATTCCAGTCGGCCCTGGACTTAGAAATCCATTCTACTGCCAAAAAATTTTTCTTGCAGACCATCTGTTTCTAATATAAAATGCATTTTCCCCCATAGAAACAATGTTATAAACAGTGATTAGGTTTCCAGGTTAGCCCACAAAACCTACTTATCCATAATGTAACTTTACTACTATATATCTGCAACAAAGAATAGCAGAAAACAACAAGATTGCAGCCATTTGCATTATATAGCAGTTTTCTTCTTTACTTATTTGTGTTTCTGCTCAGTTGGTAGTCTGGGAACAGTGCTCAGCTGGATCGACTTTTAAATTTATTATTACAGTATTGTATTTATACAGCATTTCTATTTTTTTTAATGGGCATGGCTTAAATTATTAATTGTTTTCATGCCAACATAAAGAGCAGGGAGGCCTACCTCTGAAAAGGAGCCAAAGTTTCCAAGCAGGTAAAATACCCATGGGCTGGGCTGGGGGGCCTTGAGAGGCCGACTCTATCAGGCTAGAATCTTGCAGTAAAAATTTACCACTTACTCAACCTTGAAATAGAAACTCTGAACTCAGAAATGTAACTTCTACTTCCTGCCACTCAAATTTCATCAGCATCCTCTAATCTAATTGTTCACCAAGAGTAGACAGTCCCTGAAGGAATCTGATAACTACATATCAGGTAAGTGGCTTGAATGTAGGGGTTAGTGTGAACTGTTCCAAAGATTCTACACTGATATAATATCAGAAAACTTTTAACAAGAAAACAATCCAGCTTCCCTCTCTCCCAGGAAACAGGAGACCGCATCCATGCTGGGGTGGGCTTTGCTATAAAAGCATCTCAAGGTCTTTTGCTAAGTGATTTGAAACAGATGTCTGCATTTTTAGAGAAGGCACAGAGCCCAATGGAGGGGCCAGGTGGTCCCCAGAATCGGGGGACTTTCTTGACAACTGCCAGTCCACGAGATGAGGAAACCAAGCCTACTGAATAGAGGAGAATAGGAAGTCTGTGACAAACTAAATTTCAAATGAAAGGCCTCCAGAGTCTTTAAGAGGGGAACGCCAAAGCCTAAGACCAGGAAAAATTGGAAAATTGGATCTTCATCACTGAAGCTGAAAGTCAATCTACATGATAAAATTATGCTAATAACAGAGACAATTTAGAAAATTTTTTTTAAGCAAAAACATCTAACATGCCAGGCAATGTCTTTTCACATGATTTGATTCATTTATTATTCACAACAAACCTCTAAGCAGCTGCAATAATTGTCCCTGCTTCACAGATGGGGAAACTGAGGCATAGCTGGTTCCATATTGCTTTCCTAAGGTCACAGAGATAGTAAGCAGAGGAGCTGACCTACTAAGTCAGGCAGTGTAGCCTCAAAGCCTGTGGTCTCATCAGCTACCTATACTGCCTCTCAGAATAGCTAATAGTGACTGAGCCCATCTGTCTTAGTCTGTTTTGTGTTGCTATAATAGAATACCACAGACTGGGTAATTTATAAAGACGAGAAATTTATTCTTTACAGTTCTGGAGGCTGCAGAGTCCAAGGTCAAGGGGTCTGCATCTGGCGAGGGCCTTATTGCTGCATCATCCCACGGCGGGAGGTGGACGAGCAAGAGAGGGTGAGAGCATGCACATGTGAACAAGAGAAAGAGACCGGAATTTGCATCCTGAAGCCCTTCTACGCTTGACATTAATTCATTCACAAAGGCAGAGCCCTCATGACCTAAACACCTCTCATTAGGTCCCACCTTTCAACAGAGTTGCATTGGGGATTAAATTCCCAACACATGCTTTTCAGGTGACATTTTCAAACCATAGAACCTTCCTAGTGCCCATAGGCCAGGCATTGTTTCTGGGGACTTCTGGAAATTAACACAGTAATCCTCACAACCAGCCCATCAAGTAGGTGTTATTGTTACCACCTCCATGTCAGAGGTTGAGAAACGGAGGGCAGAGAGGTTAGTTAGCATGGTGTCTGGCACTGGCATCTATCTCTTACTACCACACCAAATTGCTCAAAAATTGTAAAGGCTTCCAGGGTAGCGACATCACAAATGCCAGCGTAATAGTAAGTAGATTCTTCCAAGACATGGCCATATAGGAAAATACAAGTTTTACTCAATTTCTCAGCATTTTTCAAACTGAACTGTGTTGCTGGAGTTGTCTTGGGTGTTAATATTAAAGTAGGGTTCTATTGCCAAGAAGCTGGGAAACACTAGTTAAATAAAATTAAACAAGTCTCTGCTGCAGGACTTCTCAGAGCCTTGAAGATGCTACTGTGCTTTGTAACTTTCCGAGACAAGAATGAATGATGTACCGTCTTCCAGCTTTTTTGTTGAAGGATGTTCTGAGGGATGAGAAATTCTAGTCACACACATTAGGAACCACTACCTGGTCTGGTTTAATGAGCAATAATCCACATGGCGGATCAAATTAGAAAACTTTGTGCCTATTTTGGCCAGTTTGGGTAACTCTTGTACCCAACTGATCATGGCCTATTAATTCTAAGCATCCTCTACAACCCATGCTTACCCCCCACCTCTCACCTGGGTTCCTGCAGCAGCCAAATGAGGTCTCCCCCTTCCCACTTCCTGTTCTTCTCATCAACCTCCGCACCAACATCTGGGTTACTCTTAAGCAAGAGCTGATGATGTTACTCTCTGCTTAAAAATCTCTCATGATACCCTTTCTTCCATACCAGACTCTCCTATCTACATGCCTTTCAGCACCCCTAGCCTGCAACACATGTTTCCATGCTCATCTCTGACCCCGACACTGTGATCTGGCCCCTGCCTTCCTCTTCAAACTCATCCCCAGGTAGGTTTGGTTGATGAGTCTGTCTCTCTATCTAGACTGCAAGCTCCTAAAAATACCTGTCCCTGATATCTATTCCATAGTGCCTTGTGGAGAGTAGGCATCTGATAAACACATACAGGGCAAACAGGCCAGGCCCTCCCGAGCGTGTGCTATCCTCACTGCCCTGAATGCCTCTGGGCCTGCAACACTTGGTGAAATCACGTTCCTTGTTCAAGGGCTATTTCAGTGTCCTCTTCTATGATATTTGCTCAGACTCCAGGCAAAGCAGTCACTCCCTCCTCTGTGTCCCCATGACATTTACACATGCTCCTAGTCTACACAGCATACTGCATTAGTTGCTGATTGCCTGTCTGTCTCTCCAGCTACACTGTAAATCCCCCAAAGGGAAAGGACCACTTTATTCACCTTTGCACCCTCAGGGCCTAGGACCATACCTGGCATTCATTCTACAAATATGAACTGAGAGCCCATTGGATGCCAAAAACTCCACTAGGCACTGCGGACATTTCAATGGATAAGCCAGTTAAGTTCCTTCTCTTATTGAGCTTATAGTCCAGAGACGCACACAGACAAAAACCAAATAAACAGACAATCATTTAAAATAATTTCAAATTGAGGTATGTCTTCTGCAGAAACCAAAGATATAAGAGAAAGGAACCTACTGTAGACAGGCTAGTGAAGAAAGATGGCATTTCAGCTAAGCATTCAAGGGTGAGAACCATGTAGTTGGGTCAAGAGCAGTGGGAAGAGGCCTGGTGCTAGTGGCTCATGCCTGTAATCCCAGCACTTTGGGAGGCCAGATCACTTGAGGCCAGGAGCTCAAGACCATCCTGGCCAACCTGGTGAAACCCTGTCTCTAATAAAAATACAAAAAATTAGCCGGGTGAGGTGGTGCATGCCTGTAATCCCAGCTACTCTGAAAACTGAGGCACAAGAATTGCTTGAACTGGAGGCAGAGCTTGCGGTGAGTCGAGATCATGCTACTGCACTCCAGCCTGGGTGACAGAGCAAGACTCTGTCTCAAAAAAAAAAAGAAAAAAAAATGTAGTGGGAAGAGCATTCCAGGCAGAAGGAACAGCATGTGCAGAGTATCTGAGTGCACTTAAAGTATGGTCTCTGCAAGGAACCGATGAAATAGACCAGCTTGGCTAGAACTTAGTGAAGGAAGGGGGACAGCGGTTGTGCAGTTTGCAAGCCAGTGACCTCAAGCAAGCCATGTGCCCTCTCTGTGTCTCAGGCTCTCCACCTGCAGAAATGCAAATAATAGTTTTCACCTGATGAAGTTGGGAGAAAAATGTACATCCGTTCAAAGAGTTTACAATTATGCCTCAATAAATATTAGTTGTTATTATATCATATGGGAAAATGGAACAGAAAATATAGGCAAAAACTTGGATGACATAAGCCAAAGACAAAACGGTAGTGACAAGACAGGGATTTGGGCAATGAGGTTGACCAGATGCCCTTTGGCATTGCTCACACACCAGCTCAATGGTCAACATGCCTTTTCTATGCAAGGAGGCAGAAACAATTCAAGGCTTCTTGGAGGATTCTTAATCACAACTCTCTTTCCTCCTAAATATTAAAGGGTTCTCTGGAGTCCTTTCATGCCTTGAGGACCAGCTATTAGAGCACTCTGCACGGTGTACTGAAATTATTCCCACACTCACCTGTGAGCTTCTCCACAGCAGACCCTCATTCATCTTTGTTTTCCCCAGGGCCTAGTACAGGACCTGGCCCATGGCTGGCATTCAACAAAAGGTAGCTGAATTGGGTTAAGAAGGAAATTTTAAAGTGACTAAATTCTTGTCTATGTTTCAGTGATACCAGCAGAAGTCATTTCATTCATTTTTGTTCACTAGGTTGGCCTGTTCACTGGCGTGGTGGAAAACCAGCCTTTGTCTCGAAACTTTGAGCTATTTAGCACACAAAAAACACATTTACAGACTGAAACACTCACACAAAACCGGTCTGTGGCCTTTGCTCCTTGTGGTTCTTTTGTGGGCGATGAGTGTACTAAAAGTTGGTGTTTTCTATTTCCAAACGCAAATCATGAACTAAATAATTTAGGGGAGCTATTTAAAAAAACAACAGCTGGAAATAAAAATGCGAAAATGACACCTCTTGAGTCAGAAAGGTCTGGGTTCAAAGCTGCCCTCCCATATACTCCCTGTGTAACTGGGGGCCACATTCCTTAGCCTCTGTGGGCCTCAGTTTCCCCACCACTAAACAGGTGGCAATGATACTAAAACCTGATCCTCCTGAAAGCAGTATCAAATCCCACATTTGGCCTATCAGAAACAGTGCACCCTCCATATAGCAGAATAGAAGCATCCAAATGTTTAAAAAGCAAAAAACAAAAGACTGGCAGGAAGGCTTCGAATGAAGATCTGAACATTGTGTTTGGATATGGAGGAGATGCTGGGAACAGGACAAATACTAGGTCACAGAGACAAGTGAAAACATTTGAGGAATATTTAAAGGCCAATCAATACACTCTTATGAAAGTGCATGCTGTCTGAGATAAGGTCATTTCAAAAAAAATCTATTCCATTACAACATATATTTACTAAAAGGGATGTTCTTAATGGTGCTTGTTGGAAGTCAGAGAGCATCCATTAAAGAGATGGTGCAGGTAAGTACTACAGAGGCTGAGGTCTGAGAACATCAGTCACTAGCTCCACTAAAGAAACAAACCCAGCTGGGCATGGTGGCTCACGCCTGTCATCCCAGCACTTTGGGAGGCAGAGGTGGGGGGATCACGAGGTCAGGAGATCGAGACCATCCTGGCCAACATGGTGAAACCCCGTCTCTACTAAAAATACAAAAATTAGGCAAGCACAGTGGCGTGTGCCTGTAGTCTCAGCTACTTGGGAGGCTGAGGCAGGACAATCACTTGAACCCGGGAGGCAGAGTTTGCAATGAGCCGAGATCATGCCATTGCACTCCAGCCTGACAACAGAGTGAGACTCTGTCTAAACACAAAAACAAAAAACAAAAAACAAACCCTGGCTTCTGAGCATGGCGACCACTTTCCCAGTGCCAACCGTCTGGAACACAAGGGTGGAGAGTGCCCCTTAACACTGCTATCCCCTCTTCGCCTTCTGCTTTGCAATACGTAGAACTCACAGCTCTTCTCACAGCTGAAAAAGGAGGTGGAGAATCCGCAGGACACAGGTTGACTCCGAGACCTGTTCCGGGGTTGGAAAGCCCCCCAAATCCCTTCCAGCATTCGCAGTAACCCAGATGCATGGATTCCGCCCATGCCACAGTAATCCAGTAATTCCCCGAGGCCCAAAGAACATATTCCTCTTCGCTCCCCACTGCTTCCACCCCACAGACAGTTGTCCTACTTGCTTCTACACAATTAGTCAGCACAATGGGGTCCTCACACGAGAAGGAGGGGCCGTCCCCAATTCCATTATCATTATCGCTGTCATTAGAGCTGCACTGGACCATAAAGAAGTGTCACCGCACAGACGTCAAGCTTGAGATCTGCACGAGGACACATCCCGGATTGGAAGGAAAGGAGGAAGGCTCTTCTGTCTCAAATTGTCGGCCATTCCGCTCAATAGTGCAACAGCCTATGAAGGCGGATAGCCCCAAAACTGAGTGTGCCCCTTCGGGTCTTGGCTCAGATACCCCTCCTCACTGAGGCCTTCCAGGGCCCCCTGTTTAAATTTAGCACCCCCTGCCTCCAACTAGTGCTCCCCATTTCCTTTTTCTGCTTTATTTTTCTTCACAGCCCTGTTTACTCTGTGACATGTTCTCTCTTTCCTCATTTATTTTCACACTGTCCATCATCCCTCACGTCGTGCGTTAAAGAGTGTTCCCCCAAATTCCTGACCATCAGAACCTCAGAATGTGACCTTCTGTAGAAATAGGGTCTTTGCCGCTGTAATGACTTAAGGATGTCGAGATGAAATCATCCTGGATTTAGGGTGTCCCAGTGAATGGGAATTTTCTAGGAGAAAGGAGAGGGAGATTTGGACACACAGAAGAAGGCCATGTGAAGACCGGGGCAGAGATGGTCATCCTACCCCAAGCCAGGAAATACCAGGAGTCACCCGGAGCTGGGAGAGGTGAGGAAGGATATGCCCCTATAGCCTCCAGAGGGAGCTCAGCTCTGCTGACACCTTGATTTCAGACTTCTGGCCTCCAGAACTAGGAGAGGATAAATTTGTGTTGGTAGTAATTTGTTATGGCAGCCTTGGGAAACTAAAACACTTCACTGGAGGGAACTCCATGAGGGCAGGGATTTTTTTTTTTTTAATTTTTTTTTTTCATTTTAAGTTCCAGGGTAGATGTGCAGGATGTACAGGTTTGTTACATAGGTAAATGTGTGCCAGGGTGGTTTGCCGTACCTATCAACTCATCACCTAGGTATTAAGCCCAGCATGCATTAGCTATTTATCCTAATGCTTTCCCTCCCCTGACCCTACCCCGTGACAGGGGCCTATGTGTGTTGTCCCCTCCCCGTGTCCATGTGTTCTCATTGTTCACCTCCCACCTGTAAGTGAGAACACGCGATATTTGGTTTTCTGTTCCTGCGTTACTTGCTGAGGATAATGGCTTCCAGCTCCATCCATGTCCCCAAAAGGACCTGATCTCATTCCTTTTCATGGCTGCTCATTCCTTTTCATTCCATGGCACATATGTACCACATTTTCTTTATCCAGTCTATCATTGATGGGCATTTGGGTTGATTCCATGTCTTTGCTATTGTGAATAGTGCTGCAATGAACATGGGTGTGGAGGGATTTTGACCTGTGTTACTCACTGCTAGTGCTTAGAATCCCAGAGCTTAGGACAGTGCCTGACACATATCAGGTACTCAGCAAATACCTGTTAAGTGAATGCATGGTTGCCTAAGCTTTCAAGATGGAGGGTTTTCTATGACTCAGGTGGGCCCCGAGTGTCATGTCTTTCTTATACATAGCAGTTATCACAAATGCTCCATTAGGGCCATTTGCTCCAGGCTCTCCCCTCTCTATCCACTGCCATGAGAGATCATGTCACTTGCCTGTTTCTCTTTGTTTTGCTCTAATGGCTTAGGAGCTGGAGCTGAGCCTAGAGTTGAATCCTGCTTCCACTATTTGTATAACCAGTGGTAGGCAGAATCATGGCCCCCAAAGATGTCCACGTCCTAATCCCTGGAACCTGTGACTGTGTCACCTTATATGGTGTCTCAGTTTGTTTTGTGTTGCTATTACAGACTACTACTAACTGGGGAATTTATAAAGAAAAGAAATTTATTTTTTTACAGTTCTAGAGGCTGGGGAGTCCAGGGTCAAGGGGCCCGCATCTGGTGAAGGCCTTCTTGCTGCATCATCCCATGGTGGAAGGGCAAGAAAGCACGAGAGAGAGAGAGAAAGAGAATAAGAGAGAGAGAAGGGGGCCTAATGTATCATTTTATCAGGAACCCACTCCTATGGTAAGTAACCCACTCCTGCAATAACTAACCCATTCCTGTGATAATGTCATTAATCCATTCACGAGGACAGAGTCTTCATGACTTAATCACATCCGAAAGATTCCACCTCTCAACACTGTTACACTGGGGAGTAAGTGTCCAATACATGAACTTTGGGGGATACATTCAAACCATAGCACATGACAAAAGGGACTCTGTAGATATAAGTTGAGGATCTTAAAATGGGAAGATAATTTTGGATTATCTGGGTGGGCCCAATGTAATATGATGATGCCACACTGTTGGTTTTGAAGATGCAGGAAGAGACCATGAGCCAAGGAATGCTGGCTGCTTCCAGAAGCTGGAAAAGGCAAAGAAGGGCCTCCAGAAGGAGCACAGCCCTGACAATGCTTTGGTTTCAGCCCAGTGAAACCTATTGCAGGCTTGTGACCTCCAGAACTATAAGATCACAAGTGCACGTTGTTTTAAGCTGCTGAGTTCGTGGGAATTTGTTTCTGCGGCTGTGGGAAACTATACACAAGCTAAGGCTGTTCTCTATAAAGTGGGGATTGTAATAGTGCTTACTTCATGGGGTGCCAGGAGGACTAAATGGAACATGGCACAGAACACGCAAGATAGTATCTAATGTATGATAAGCATATTCTTCTCCACCCGTGCACACTGTCTCCTGGCCAGGCCTGGACTCAAGGCAAGTTTCCTGTGGAAGCGGCACTGCAGCCACCTTCTGAATGAGGAGCAGTCACATCCATCTGGACTTTTCTACTGCAAAGCCTTCTGTGACCCTGTGTTAGTCCATTTTTTGCATAGCCACGAAGAAATACCTGAGCCTGGATAATTTATAAAGAAAAGGGGTTTAATTGGCTCATGATTTTACAGGCTGTACAGGAAGGATGGGTAGTGTCTGCTCCTGGTGAGGGGCTCAGGAAGCTTCCAACCATGCTGGAAGCAAAGGGAGAACAGGTGTGTCACATGACTAGGGCGGGAGCAAGAATGTGAGGGGTCAGGTGCCACACTCTCTTAAACAGCCAGATCTCCTATGAACTCAGAGTGAGAACTCACTCACTATTGCGAGGACAGCACCAAGCCATTCATGAGGGATCTGTTCCCATGACCCGACCCCTCCTGGCAGACCCACCTCCAGTACTGGAGGTTACATTTCAACATGAGATTTGGAGGAGACAAAACATCTAAGCCATATCAGGCCCTCTCTGCTGTATATAGCTTACCTCTCATGATGGCAGAACAGACTAACTCAGGCTACTGAAGAATACGGCCATAAATTACTGTGCACCATGGATTATACTGGTCAAGTTTCAGGGCAATCACAGTCCTGCCTGGTGGGAAGGGTCCCACCAGGTTAATGATAGGCCTTGGGGGCTTGAGGAAGGAGTGTCACTTGGAGAAGAACCCTCAAGACAGGAGAGTAAGATAAAAATAGGAGCTGGGATGTGTCCACAAGCAACCCATGTAATTCTTTTCATTTGTTACTCTGGGGTGTTGGGGACAAACATGTTTAGCATTCAGATGGCAGTTTTCTCTCGTGTGTTAAAAATACCCTTCTGTTACTCCCAACCCTTCAGAAAGTTTGATAGGAAGACTGACCACAGGGCCCTGCTGTTAGGCCGAGCGAGAAATGATCTCTTTCACAATCTCATGCGTTGAACAGCCGAACAGCAGCTGAAGACCTAAAAACAGCCACCAGGGGCTGCTTGAAGGTCTTCCAACTGTCAACATGGAAGAAACATGTAGAAAAATATGGAGCGAATGTGAAATTTGTACAGATAATTGAAGGACGCATACAGATACCTTACAAGCAGCAGGCCTGGGGCCTTGCCTCCACCCATGTGTACCCTGTGCCGGGTGGAGCACGAAGGGATGGGAGGGTGAATGCAAGTGTGCTCTTTCCTGTAGGGCCCATTTTCTGAAGAAGACTCAGCCCTGATTCCATCGTGGCACTAAAACCAGAGCAAGTGGGGTCCCATGCATGCACTGGGAGACGTACTACCTCTCCCAATGGGGAGGTACATGAAATCAGAGAATAGCCACCAGGTAGCTGACTCAGGAAGAGACGTGACATAAACTCACTCTTTACAAAACACACCAGAGGAAAGCGACCCAGGAAGGGTGGGGTGGGAGGCCAGGAGAGCCTTGGATTAACGTGGTTCATCTTCCACATTGCTAGAGGGATAATCTTTTTAAAACACAAATATGGCGCTGGAAGGCCTCTGCTTAAAACCCTATCATGAGTTCCCAGCACCTGCTAGTAAGGTCCACCCTGAGAGCCCACCCAGCACTTCCATCCACTTCCTTCCTTCTAGAGCCAGTGCATAGAACTCTGTCTGCCAGTCTCTTCACAGACCTCTCATTGTGCTGGTTCTTCTGCCTGAAATGCCTCCTGACCACTCTTACCCTGGTGAAGGTCTACCCAGGCTTCAAGGCCCAATTTTAAGGCCACCTCCTCATTGAAGCCTTTCCCAACCTCAGGGACAAGTAATGACTGCCTCCTTAGGCTTCCACCAATGACAGTTGACACAACTTCATCGCCTACCAGGAGCCAGTCACCGGGCCTACGATGATGTACATTATGTGATTTAATTCTCTCAGCAAACCTCTGAGGCAGGTACTATTATTATTATAATTTTTGAGACAAGGTCTCGTGCTGTCACCCAGGCTGGAGTGCAGTGGTACAATCACAGCTCACTGAAGCCTCAGCCTCCTATGTTCAAACGATCCTCCCACCTCAGCCTCCTGAGCAGCTGGGACCACAGGTGCACGCCACCACACCCAACTCATTTTTGTATTTTTTGTAGAGATAGGGTTTCACCATGTTGCCCAGGCTGGTCTTGAACTCCTGGGTTCAAGCAATCCACCCACCTCGTCCTCCCAAAGTGCCTGTAATCCCAGCACTTTTTGCAATACCTGGCCAATTATAAATGCCACTTTATAGAAGTGGAGAAGTGGCAGAGATAAGACACTGGCAGGTCACACAAAGCCCAGATTCTATCCAAAGCAAAATGCATTTGGGACCTGATATGGTTGGGATTTGTATCCCCACCCAAATCTCATGTTCAATTGTAATCCTCAATGGAGGTGGGGCCTGGGGAAAGGTGATTGGATCGTGGGGGTGGATCCTTCATGAATGGTTTAGCACCATCTCCTCAGTGCTGTTTTAATGATGGTAAGTGAGTTCTCTTGAGATCTGGTTGCTTAAAAGTGTGTGGCACCTCCCCCACCCCCTTTCCTCCTGCTTCAGCCATATAAGACATGCCCTGCTTTTCCTTCACCTTCTGCCATGATTGTAAGTTTCCTGAGGCCTCTCCAGAAGCTGAGCAGATGCCAGCATCATGCTTCCTGTACAGCCAGCAGAACCATGAGCTAACTAACCTCCTTCCTTTATAAATTACCCAGTCTCAAGTATTTCCTTATAGAAGTACAAAAACAGACTAACACAGGACCTTTCCTCTGTCCTCGTAGGTTGTCCTGTCCATGTTGCCAGTGTGGAAGTCAGCCCCCTGCATTTCCCATGCAGCCCAAACAGGCCACTCCTTCTACACTCCCTACTCAGTAACCGACACCTCTGTCCATCTGGTCACCCCAGCCAGATGCCTGCACTCCTTCCCCTGTAATCTCAACACCAGCTTCAGTGTGATAACTCACCCCACTGAACACTCCGAGACTCAGTGCTGGTGTCTCTCAGAAGCCCTCCCACATTTGACTCAGGTGCCCATCTTCTGGGGTCTAACGTGATGCCTAGCCCAGTGCCTGGGACACAGGAGGAATTAAGTGTACGCGTGGGTATCACTTGTTTGTTTTCTTCATGAAGACTGAGATCAAAGGAGAAAGGATACATCTTCCAGAAAAACAGTGGCCACCTTGAGATTTTACTTTTCATTTTATGGCCCTATTTTTAGTGTGTCAGACTCAAAGGGGAATCCAATTAATCACTAAGCCCTGTCAATTCTATCTTCCAAATAGCTCTCTAATCCACCCACTTCCTTCCCTCACCACTACTATCACTCTAATTCAGTTCCTGGTCTCTTGCTGGTTTATAGCCACCTGCTAACTGATCTGCCAGCTCTTCTCAGTCCCCTCCGGTCCACCTTGCACCCCAGAGTTCTCGTTCTAAAACACTCATCTGATCTGGTCACACTTTTAATTAAAGCCCTGCAATGGCTCCCCAAGGTCCTTCCAACAAAATTCAAATTCTTTAATATGACTTGCAGGACCTTCTCTTCATCTGCCTCTGCCTATCTTGACACCCTCATCTCCCAGCACCCCCCAGCTCTCCTGTATGCTCGTCCACACTGAGCTTCAGGCCAAGCTCGCCTGGCCTTTGTACAGCCTGATGCCTACACCAGCTTCCCCTGCCTAATCTTTACCTAGCTGATATCCCCCTACCCTTCAGGTTCAGATTAGACATCCCTTCCTCCAGGAAGCCTTTCTTGACCTGTTAAGTTTGGGTTAGGTATTTCCTGTGTGCCCCCATGAAATCCTACAGTTCCCCCATGCTAGCCCTTATGACACTCTATTCATTCATCTCCTTTACTTATTGATGAGAGTGGATTATTGTTCTCAATTCTTCAATCCATCCTATACTAGAATGACACACTCACACTACCTTTTTACCAGGTCACTTTGCAGAATCTTCCACTAGAGTAGGTGGAATATATTTCCCTACTCCATGGATATTGGGCTTGGCCATGCAGCTTGTTTTATCAATGGAACATTGGTCAGCATGATGTGAGCCAGGGCTTAGAATATGTTGTCTAGTTTAGCTTGGTCTCTCATGCTACTTCCATCTGCCTTAAGAAGAGCATGTACAGAATGAAAAACATGGGAAACAGACCTGAATTCAACCTTCAGCTTGACATTGACCCCACCCTTCTTCCCACAGCTGACAGGCTGACCCATGAGCAAGAAAAACAAATGTAAATAAATGTTTGCTCTTTTAGAGCACTAAGGATTTGGGGGTTGTTTGTTATACAGCATTACTAGAGCAGAAACCTAGCTGATACACATTATATCACTCATTAGACTGCAAGCTCTATACAGACAAGAAAAAACCGTACCTGGAGCACTGAGCATAGGACTTAGCACACTGTTGTGCTTAAAAAATATTTGTGATTGGATGTAGGATTGAATGAATGAATGTTGGCCACTGATAAGTCTGCCTTCCCAGCTAGCATGCAAGTTCCTTAAAGCCAAGAATGGCATCCGATTTATCTCAATACTACCTAGCTATCTTATGCCCCAGATTAGGCTCTCATTAGGTGTTCAATAAATATTTGTTGAAATTAAATAATCTTGGATTTTATGGGCTGGCTTGGGAGTCAATCCTTAATTTATGACATTGTTTCTATGGGAAAATGCATTCTGCATGCCAAACAAACTTGCAAATGAACTTTTGGAACCTCACTTTTGGAACTGTTCATTGGTTCAGGATTGCCAGTTTTGTGGAAATTCGTAACTGAACACATGTGCTATGCTTTGCAATATGGGAGAAACTGAGAAACTCCTTCCAAACCCAAGATATTCAGCCTGCAAAAATTCACTTTCCACCCACACAGATAAATTCAGCACAGGTTGGATCTGAGGTTCCAACAATAAAATACTAGAGGTTTTAGAGCTCATTGTTTATCTAATTGCTTTTTATCTGCTTATACTGGATGCCTGTTCTTTTTTTTTTTTTTTTTTTTTTCTTTTTTGAGACAGAGGCTCACTCTGTCACTCAGGCTGGATCTTGGCTCACTGCAACCTCCGCCTCCTGGATTCAAGTGATTCTCCTGCCTCAGCCTCCCGTGTTGCTGAGATTAACAGGCATGCACCACCACACCTGGCTAATTTTTGTATTTTTAGTAGAGACGGGGTTTCACCATGTTGGTCAGGCTGGTCTCAAACTCCTGATCTCAGGTGATCCACCTGCCTTAGCCCCCCAAAGTGTTGGGATTACAGGTGTGAGCCACTGTGCCCGGCCTGGATGCCTATTCTTAACATCTGATCAGAAGGAAGTGAAGATAGCTTTCTTGCCTCTCCCTACCATTCCACTTTCTAGACATGCATGCAAGAAAACTTAACCTTCTCAACAGAGAAAATAAATTATTTTTCTAAATAAATCCGTGACATTTAAAATAAACACAGTGGGATGCTCTACCGTCGTAAGAAAACATCCCCCTTTAGAATTCCTAATTTTGAATGGTACGGGGAGCTTCACATGAGTCACAGATCTGAGACTTAGTTTCATTTCATTGCAGGCCACAACCCAGGCTGTCTGAAACCAAGTGATCTGACGTGGCTATGAGGCGCCATCGCTCCATGACTTCAGAATGTCTTATAAGACTTAAGGCACAAGTCTCAACCTGCCATTGGTAGAGTTGACCAATCACTTAGTCTATCTCATTTATTTAACTTATGTTTTTTTGAGCACATTTCAATAAAGAGAGGCAGAGAAGTCAAGTCATTCCTAATAGCAATAGGCCATGATGAAAATAATAAAGTAATGTCACTGTGAGTAAGTGGAGGATATTGAAGACTGGGTAGGCAGGTGCAGAGAGATGAATGCTCTAGGACCAGATAGTCAAGAAAGAGTCTGCCATAGAAAGATGTGGGGAAGAATGCACTAGACTGAGGAAAGAGCACATGCAAAGGCCCCAGGGGAGGAACATGCTTAGCATAGTCTTAAATCAGGATGTCTGGGGTTGAGTAAACAAAGGAGGGAATGGCATGAGAGGTCAGAGAAGTGGTGGAAGGCCAGATCATGGAAAGCCTGGTATGTAGGTCCTGGCAGCAAGGGAGTCAGATTGAGTTCTAAGATGGAAAGCCAGAGGAGGGTATTAAGCTGGGGAGTGACATAATCTGATTTGGATTTTAAATGAATCACTTTTCTTGGAGAGCACTGGGATAGGGGTGAGGGAGCAAGAGCAGAAGTAGGCTTTTGGCTGTGCATGGTGGCCCATGTCTCTAATCCTAACACTTTGGGAGGCCCAGGAAGGAGGATTGCTTGAGCTCAGGAGTTCAAGACCAGCCTGGGCAACATGGTCTTGTCTCTACAAACAAAGAAAAAAACCCTTTGTCTCAACCCTGTCTCTACAAACTACAAAAAAAAAAAAAAAAAAAAAACTGGGCGTGGTGGTGCATACCTGTGGTCCCAACTACTTGGGAGACTGCAGTGGAAGGATCACCTGAGCCTGGGGAGGTCTAGGTTGTAGTGAGCTGTGATTGCACCACTACACTCCAGCCTGGGTGATAGGATGAGACCCTGTCTCAAAACAAACAAACAAACAGAAGACTATAACTCACAGCCAGTTATCAACAGAAGCCCCCATGTCCTCAACCTCTTCTCGGATTGTTCCTTTCACCTTCTCAATATTACTGAAACCAGCTCTCCCTCGAGGCCACAGCTTCCCCAGGCCTCTCTCAAGGTCTGGCTGCTTCCTCTCCCTCATCTAGGTGTCCTACTTGTGTCTTGCAGCCTCTTCTGGAAGATCCTTCTTCTCTCTTTCCAACACTTCCTCCCCAGCTTCGAAGCCCATGCTGTCAGCTCAAACAACCCCAGGTCCCTCCTCATTGTGATCATTACAGACCACTCCAGCCCTGGCCACTTCCCTTCATTCCTTGAATATGTAGCTCCTCAATCTCTTGGTGACCACGATTTCCACACAGATGACGGAGCCATTTAGTATTCTGGTAACCACCTCAGTTCCTTGACCCCTCTCTGCCAATGATCTTGACAATCATATGGCAGACCCTGTCATTGCCAATAACGCCACCCATCCATGACCTCAATATCAAGCCCCCACAGTCCAATAATTCCCCTTTCCAATTCCCTAGTTCCAACAATCTTTTTTTTTTTTTTTTTTTTTTTTTGAAACAGGGTCTCACTTTGTCATCCAAGCTGGAAAGTAGAGATGTCATCTCAGCTCACTGCAACTTCTGCCTCAGGGACTCAAGCAAGCCTCCCACCTTAACCTCTCGAGTAGCTGGGACCACAAGCACATACCACCATACCCAGCTAATGTTTGTATTTTTTGTAGAGATGGGGTCTTTGCCATGTTGCCCAGGCTGGTCTCAAACTCTTGGCCTCAAGTGATCCACCCGCTTTGGCCTCCCAAAAAGCTGAGATTACAGGTGTGAGTCACCGTGCCTACCCCTAACAATCTTTAAACTCAACCTCAACTTCCAACATAGACCCTGCCACCTTTTCATGTCCCTACCCCCATCAGATCCTTACTTCCGTCCTTAGAGCCCAAGTGCCATCATTACATGAATCAACATCCATGTCAATATCATCATCCATTCTTTACATCCTCCCTCAGCACCCTGGACACTCTCTCCCTTCTTGATATATTTTCTGGCAAAGCCCCCAAATTGGCTAGAGCTAACTTTTCTGAGTCTACAGCTATACCACCAGAGCTGAATGCAGCTTGAGAAAGACAAAACCATGCTTACGGCTCTCACTTTGAACACAAGACCACCAACCTCAAGTGGGCCCAATGCTGCCTGGCAACTATTCTATATTTCTCTACTCTGTTCTCTCTCCCAGTCTTCCAGTCCACTCCTTCTCTCTCTTTTCTCCTCAAACCTCCAGTGCTTCCTCCCCAACCTCACTCTCAATGGCCTTAGGCCACTGAAAATAATGTGAGCAATAGGAGAAGACAAAACACAGGCCTCTGCCGCCTCCCCATGCTCAGGCCCAGATTCCCTACCTTCCCTCCTATCACTGAGGGTGAGGAGCCAGTGCTCCTGTCTGAGGCTGGCCTCCCTGTTGGGACACCAAGTCATATTGTCTTCCACCTGCTGAAAGACAACAGTCCACAACCCTTCTCTCTCCTGTATCATCCATTTCTCCTTCTCTTCTGGAATTTTCCCAATAGCACAGACATGCACTGTTATTTCATACATCTTAAAGAGACAAAACAGGGCCGGGCGCGGTGGCTCAAGCCTGTAATCCCAGCACTTTGGGAGGCCGAGACGGGTGGATCACGAGGTCAGGAGATCGAGACCATCCTGGCTAACGCGGTGAAACCCCGTCTCTACTAACAAAAATACAAAAATCTAGCTGGGCGAGGTGGCGGGCGCCTGTAGTCCCAGCTACTCGGGAGGCTGAGGCAGGAGAATGGCGTAAACCCGGGAGGCGGAGCTTGCAGTGAGCTGAGATCCGGCCACTGCACTCCAGCCTGGGCGACAGAGCAAGACTCTGTCTCAAAAAAAAAAAAAAAAAAAAGACAAAACAGGATGGGTGCAGTGGCTCACGCCTGTAATCCCAGCACTTTGGGAGGCTGAGGCGGGCAGATCACCTGAGGTCAGGAGTTCGAGACCAGCCTGGCCAACATGGTGAAACCTCATCTCTACTAAAAATACAAAAATTAGTTGGGTGTGGTGGCACATGGCAGTAATCCCAGCTACTCGGGAGACTGAGGCAGGAGAATCGGCTTGAACCTGGGAGGTGGAGGTTGCAGTCAGCCGAGATCATGCCACTGTACTCCAGCCTGGGAGACACAGCTCAGCTAGAGTTCATCTCAAAAAAAAAAAAAAAAAGGAAAGAAAAAGAAAAAAAGAAAAAATTCTTTGGACTCTACTTACTCTTCCAGTGTCTGCTTCATTTTTTCAGCTGTCTTTCTCAGTAAAGCTTCTCTAAGCTGTCCCTGCTTAAGGTCTTATTTTCCCATTGTCTCTAGTGGATTTAGTGCCAGTCCTAACAATGGCATTCCCAGCAGTCACCCATCGTCACCTGCTAAGTGCAATGGATCCATTGTTTTCTTCTCCTGCTTGACTTCTCAGCTGAATCTGACCCAGTGGATCGCTTCCTCCTCCTTTCTTTCCTTGGCTTCCAGGAGACCACCCTCTCCAGTTTTTCCTCTTCCCCTTCAGACTGCTGCCTCCTTATTTCTTGTTCTGTTTCCCCTCCTTCTCCCCGGCCCCTAAACACCACAGCCCCTCAATGCTCAGTTCTCAAACTTCTCTCCTCAATCAACACTCACTCCTTCGTCTGGTCTTACGGCTTCTCTAAGTACCAGCTAAAATCTATCAACTCCCAAATTCATATCACCAGCTTGGACATCTCCCACAGGCTCTAGAGCTGAGCTTGTTAATAGGTTAGCTGCTAGCTCCATGTGGCTATTTAATCACCACCATCGTCGCCGCCATTATCGAATTGACTCCTGTACACAGCCCTACAAATACAGACAGGGGTGCTACATAAATGAATGGATCTAAAAGATTATGGCAAGACTGCTCAGTGAGTGTGCAACAAATAAATCCCATTCGTGATCAGTGAATTATTCATGAGCATTTTTCTGGCCCTTGCTTCGTTTGTCTGCCAGTGACTCTGACGGAAACAGCCCGGTAAGGACGCGTAGCAAATGGCAGGGGCAATTATTCCTCTTGCTGCAGCTCGAATTGTGCCTTCCCCCATGAACTCTTAATTAATTCCATCCCCATATTTTTGGTTTGTTTCCTAAACCTCTTGCTTGTATTGCATTTCCCCCTCTCCCTTCATTTCTCTCTTGACTGAATTGGAGAATTCAGTCCCCAATTCTCTTCCTCCTCCTCTTTCTAGCCCCAAACTGTCCCCTGGTTTAGCCTTCAGCATCTCTCCACCTGCTCTGCTCTTTCTTATCCTTTTCACCTTTAAAAACTGAAAGCACCAAACTGACAGACACTGTTACGGGTTTTTTTTTCTCTCTCTCTCGTTCTCTCTCTCTCTCTCTTTCCTGCCTGAGCTGCAGCGAAGGCTCTCTCCTCCTTTGCTTCTCCAGCAAGAGCCCCAGTACTGGGTTGCCATGGCGACGGCGAATCCAACCAGACCGGGCCCAGGGACGCTAGGAAACTGCCATGGCGGGGAAGCTGCTCCGAGTCGCCCCTGAGCCTAGATGGGTCGTGAACATCGTCATTTCAGATCAGGCTGGGCAGATTCTGCCCGGAGACTGAGATTGTACATCAGGCCCACAGCTGCGCGGCGCATTAGGAGACGGCGCCATCAATAACGAGGCTTCTGCGGAGCGAACAGAATACAGGACATGATGGGGATTCAACTGAAAATTTTTCAAACATCTCTATTCTTTTATCTTCTCGGAGGAGGGACCTTTTGCCTCTCTCTTGAGTCTTGGAGAACTCTGGAGAAAGTAAAAGCCAAGTCTGCCTGCTCTCGCCCGTTCTCCTGAAGGCCGCACACCTGCCCCTCCCGCCCCCAGACTGGGGAGCCTCCCCCCGTCCAGTGATTGCATAGCACGGACACGGCTGGAAACATCTTCGAGAATTCATTAGGATTGCACAATGAGATTTTAGTCAAGGAAGAGATCAGTTCCCTCAGGTCACTGGAATGGATCGTTAAAGTAGGGCAACAAGTGTTCTGCCGCATGACACTTTTTCGAAAATGCGAGTTGGTGAGAAAGAATTCAGGAGATACCTTTGTAGTGGATGGCACCAACCGCAGTGAGGGTCTGTGGCTGTTAAACACTCCGAACAGGATTTATGTTTATTGCAGTTTGCAACACGAATTCTCCTCACCTAAAAAGAAAGAGGACAGTGGTTCAGACAGAATGATAAGCAACAGCAGGAAAACTACAACACCTTATCTAATGAAAGGCAAAAAAGAGCCTATTTATCAATTTGCACTCAGAACACCTCCATATTGGCACTGGGCAGTGGGTCTCAAGTTCTAGGACATGAAGTCCTTGTACGGAAATCACCTGGGGAGCTTTTGACAGTGCGTATTCCCAGGCCTCTGCCGCAGAGACTCACTAAGGCTGGGGGCGGAGCCCAGGAATGTGTATTTTTTTCATTTAAAATATTTTTTTCTTAAAGACACAGGGTCTCACTATGTTGCTCAGGCTGGTTTTGAACTTCTGGGCTCAAGCACTCCTCCCACCTCAGCCTCCCAAAAGTGCTGAGATTGCAGGCATGCGCCACTGTGTCTGGCCAGGAATCTGTATTTTAAGAGCTCTCTCAGGTGAGTCTGACATGCAGTTGGGTTTCTGATCTGCTAATGATGTTTTCCATAGGGATCATGGAATCAGGTTGCCTGGGTTTTATACAGAGACAGTCCATGTGTGGCCAATGGCATTTTGGAAATGAGCATTAGGGAACAGCAAAGGCTCTGCCCCAGGAGTGTCAGCAGTAGGTTGGCACTCAATGTGGAAATGAGGAGGACCAGGGACCAGGCCCTCCCACACCCCTGCCAGGGGCAGCGCCGTGACCTCAGCTCCTGGCTTGCTTTGCTCACACCCCTCCAGTGGAGTTGAAAATAAAAGAAACGGGGAGTAGTCAAATCACTTCCCTGTCCCTAGAGCTGCCTCTTGCTGTTGTCAGGAAACAGCAGCCCACAAAGAGGGCACCCCAGCTGGGCAGGCCCAGACATCTAGGCAGCCAGTCAGAGCCTCCAAGTAGGGTGGTAAGAGGCAGGGAGTAGCTGAGCATCACACAGAGCACTTTCTGCAGGCAAAACCACACAGCAGGTAGTAAGGGAACTTGTGGAACTCATTATGCCAGGAAGTTGTACATGCTATAGTATAAATAACCTCTTTACCAGGTTAGAGAAATAAAGAGTTGTAGAAGGGAGCTCTCTATTTTCCTCTATTTTGTGAGGAAAACAGGGACTATCCTGAGGCGGATCCTTCAGTTTCAAGTTGACTTCATGGAGGATAACCATGCCCTTCCATTTCATAGTCCCCAACACTGCTGACAGATGCAGCCGGCAGCCCATGATCCTAAGCCAGAATTAACCAGAATGGAGGAAAGTATTTCCTGGTAGTTCACAAATGCCTCTGTAACACTGACGGATTTTAATAGTGTCGTGCAATCTCTCTAACCTTGTTTCCTCATCTGTAAAATGGATCACGACTTCATGGGGTTATTACGAACCATTGTCTGACAGGTACTAAATGTTCAATAAGTATTGGTTACTGCTATTATGTAAGAAAAGGGTTCCACGATCCAGCAAACATGAAACCTTAGACTGAAAAAGCGTAACAGGTTTCCTTAGCACAGGGATTCTGAGAGCCTTTGAATATGCTGAGCCCCACATATACATATACTATTCCAGGAGGGGTATAGTAAGTAACAGCTGGTCATGGGACCACTTTTGCTCAGAACATTCTGTGGAATATGGGTCTCCAGAACATTCTCTGAGAACTATTACTCAGTGTATTTAAACACACAAATATTAACTCTGTATAACAGGGAGGACACTGACCGGGCACAGTGGCTCACACCTGTAATCTCAGCACTTTGGGAGGCTGAGGTGGGCGGATCACTTCAGGCCTGGAGTTCAAGACCAGTCTGGCCAACCCTGTCTCTACTAAAGATACAAAACTTAGCTGGGCATAGTGGTGGGTGCCTGTAATCCCAGCTAGTCGAGAGGCTGAGGCAGGAGAATTGCTTGAACTCAGGAGGTGGAGGTTGCAGTAAGCCGAATCATACCACTGCACTCCAGCCTGGGTGACAGAGTGAGACTCTGTTTCAAACAAAAAAAAAAAAAAGAGAGAGAGAGGGCCAGGCAAGGTGGCTCATGCCTGTAATCTCAGCACTTTGGGAGGCCAAGGTGGGTGGATCACCTGAGGTCAGGAGTTCAAGACCAGCCTGACCAGTATGGTGAAACCCTGTCTCTATTAAAAAAAAAAAAAAAAAAAATACAAAAATTACCCGGGCATGGTAGAGTGTGACTGTAGTTCCAGCTAATAGGGAGGCTGAGACGGGAGAATTGCTCAAACCCGTGGAGGCGGAGGTTGCAGTGAGCTGAGATTGTGCCACTGCACTCTAGCCTGGGTAACAGAGCAAGACTCCATCTCAAAAAAAAAAAAAAAAAAAAAAACCAAAAAGACAGAGAGAGAGGGGGGACACTAAAAATACATTAGACCTGCTCTCTAATTTAATAACAGACCGTAGTGACTATTCCACATAAATGCACACATCTCCATATGATTATCTGTAGCGGCCCCATATCATACCATTTCATGGATATCCCATAGCTTATTAGTTTGTTAGTTTGGCTGTTCTTTTTTCTGTTTTTTTTTTTTTTTTTTTTTTTGAGACGGAGTCTCGCTCTATCGCCCAGGCTGGAGTGCAGTGGCCAGATCTCAGCTCACTGCAAGCTCCGCCTCCCGGGTTTATGCCATTCTCCTGCCTCAGCCTCCCGAGTAGCTGGGACTACAGGCGCCTGCCACCTCGCCCGGCTAGGTTTTTGTATTTTTTAGTAGAGATGGGGTTTCACCAGGTTAGCCAGGATGGTCTCGATCTCCTGACCTCGTGATCCGCCCGTCTCAGCCTCCCAAAGTGCTGGGATTACAGGCTTGAGCCACCGCGCCCGGCCAGTTTGGCTGTTCTTATCTCCCCAACAGCCTAGGAAAGAGCCTTCCTTGGGCTTTGTCTCTTTAGGGGTTATATTTGCTCAGCCAGAGTTCAAATAACAGGATCTCTAGCAGTAATCCTCAGTGAAGAATGCAGGGCTAACCAGCTTTGATGCCCAGTTAAAAACTCTCCCCAGGACTTCCGGCTTTGAATGACCAGAGGCTAGAACTTTTTGCTTTCTAGAAAGTGGGAACCCATCAACTACTGGTGGCTTTTCATAGTGGTTCCCAGCCTAGGGTCCTGAGTTCTGGAGTTCCATTACTATCCATGAAGGAAGTAATGGGGGCTTATGAGCTATTTGCAATATTTCAAAAAACTGAATGGAAAAACATGCACGGATTAAGCAAGATATCAAATTTCTTTGCTTTGGGTTGAAATTTTATCAGCTCCATGTGAGAGTGCAGTCAGTACTCTGACCAGCAGTTTTGAGATGCCCTTGATAAATAAACCCTGGGAATGGGAACCGTTACTTAATATGTGCAGTTTGTTGGGTAGACAAAGGTCTTTCAAAGATGGGATCCCCAGGGAAGAAACACAATACAAAGTGTCTGAATGGTGAAGCAAATTGGCATAGGAGATTCTACATGGTGAAGGACTGGTTTACAAGCTCTCTGGGAAGATGTGGCCATCTCAATGTGCTCATTTTGATACAACTGACTTTTCAATGTGCAAAGAACAATATCATCTTTATAACAATACCAGAAACTACAAATTGCTTGGACATCTTATCTATGACTCAAAAAGCACATGTAGATGGCTGTCATTGCTATTCTCCTTAGAATGACTGAAAGGAAAAGAATGGAAAACCAGGGGTGGGCTGAGAGTATCTGTTACATCCATTATAGAATTATGTAAGTCTCAATTACCTTCTTTGCATTTTCCATGTTCAAATGGTCATGGGTCAAAACCACTGAGCCAGGGAATGTCCAGTTTTCACAAATTTTGGATTTAATACCATGTATCACGGGCTTTAGAATCAGGGTTGAGTTTTTGTCTTAGCCCTGCAAAAGCTAACCTATAAATATATACATACATATCTATCTATCTATATATAGATATATAGATATTCTTTAACAAGTTATTTAACCTCTCCAAGTCTTAGATTCTTCATATAAAACAAAGATAACTATCTCATTAAATTAAAAACACACTTCTTTTTCTTTTTCTTCTTTTTTTTTCTTTTTTGAGACAGAGTCTCACTCTGTTGCCCAGGCTAGGGTGCAGTGGTGATGTCAGCTCACTACAACCTCCACCTCCTGGTTTCAAGCGATTCTTGTCCTTCAGCCTCCCAAGTAGCTGGGATTACAGGCATGCGCCACCACACCCAGCTAATTGTTTGTATTTTTAGTGGAGATGGGTTTTCATCATGTTGCCCAGGGTGGTCTTGAACTTCTGAACTCAGGTGATCTCCGCCTTGGCTTCCCAAAGTGCTAGGATTATAGGCGTGAGCCACCATGCCCAGCCTTTTTTTTTTCTGTTTTTTTTTTTTTTTTTTTGTGAGGCGGTGTCTTGCTCTGTCACCCAGGCTAGGGTACACTGGTTCGATCATGGCTCACTGCAGCCTTAAACTCCAGGCCTCAAGGGATCCTCCCGTCTCAGCCTCCCAAAGTGCTGGGATAACAGGCATGAGCCACTATGTGCAGTCAGTAACATATTTCATTAACAGTTTTCTACACTTGTGTGTATGTGTATGTACATAATTCTGTGCATCTAGACAGAGATCGTGCAAAGAACAGTGACTAATACATAGTAGAGACTCACTATCAATTAGTTTCTTTTCTCCTTCCCTTGGTGAAAGCACTTGGTAAAGATGAAGGAAATATAAAAATATATTACTTTTATTTCAGTAAGCAGAAGGAAAAGAAAAGCCAAAACAGCAAGATAAATGAAGAGGGGGAGGGTTAGTACCATATATTTCCTGGTTCATGAATGTGTATGAGACTGTGGCCTGATATTAACCCCAAATTCCAAAGCCAGTCCCATTGGGTATATTCATAAATGCATCTAACCGTTCAGTGACCACACAATAAATGTGTAAATTCAGTTACCTTGCTGATTATGTGCCCATTTGCAAGCACACCCTCCTCTGAAAACCCTGGCACTGGAAATATAGCCAATAATAAAATTGTCTAAATAGATAATATTTCTTGCTTACTTACTGACAGTCAGTAAGGTTTTTAATTCCATGCCTGTGAACCACTGCGGGTCTCCTCGAAGCCTAGGGCACTGCTTAAACTCTGTAGTTCAAAGTAAAAGCTTTGCTACTAGATAATGACATCGATTAAACCATTTTTATTCATAAATCAGAAGCAATAACTAGTATTTCTACCTACCTCTTTCCCAGCTGTTAGATAAATGTAGATATTCTTCACAGGATGAGGAACAAGTTTGTAGAAAACAGGTGTCTCTTCTTTAATTTCATAGATAACCTCTGGACAATTTGAAGTCAAATTCTCACCAAGAATAACCTATTTTTTTTTCAAAAAGAGAAACATGGTTTCTATTTAATACTTTTCTTTTCTTTTTTTTTTTTTTTTTGAGACAGAGTCTCGCTCTGTCACCAGGCTGGAGTGCAGTGGCACGATCTTGGCTCACTGCAACCTCTGCCTCCCAGGTTCAAGCGATTCCACTGCCTCAGCCTCCCGAGTAGCTGGGACTATAGACGCACTTTGCCCGGCTAATTTTTTTAGTAGAGATGGGGTTTCACTATGTTGGCCAGGATGGTCTCAATCTCCTGACCTCGTGATCCACCTGCCTCGGCCTCCCAAAGTGCTCGATAACAGGTGTGAGCCACCGCGCCCAGCCTCTATTCAATACTTTGAATAGCAGGGTAGCGAAAATTGTAGCTTAATCATAAAGCTACATCCTTTTTCACTCACTACAAATACCACCTAAGGTACCATGCTCCTTAATCAACCCTCCCACATCTCAGTCCTCAACAAGGCTGGTAATAACAAGCAGAGTATTTCTTCTTTTGTAAGGGCAAAGGCATAAAAAACGAACAAACAAAAAAAGCCGCTCTTCAGGGCTGGGGTAGTATCCTCATATGTGGAAGCTGGCTGACCACAATTTCTGACCATGTCTGGTCCTATAGGAAGCCACAAGTGACAGCTTCATTAGTGCTGTCTCAAGAGAGACTGGAAATTAAAGGAAGTAGCTCCCACATGTATTTGCACAGGATACTCTGATCGTCACCCCGTTAGAAGTGACCCAGATTAACGTGGCAGATACAGACAAGTAGGTTTGTGTTCACATATAAAATATACGCAAGTGTGACTCAGTGCTCAGTGGTTTTTAAATTGGACACACCTGAGCTTCATCCGTCTTCAGTCAACAAACATCTACCAAACACCCATTATGCACCCAGCACTGTTCTGGGTGTTTGAAAAACGGCAGTGAACAAAATGGGGAAGGGAGAGCTCCTGACCTCATAGAACTTACATTCTTGTGTGTGTGTGTGGTGGGGTGAGCAACTTAATAAGAAAAAAGTAAATTACAAAATATAGTGGGGTTCGGGGTTAAGAGAATATTATGTTCAGGGTAGGTATCACTGAAAAGGTGGCATTTATTTAGACTTGCAGGAGATAAGTTATTTTCATACTTGAATGAAACATGTTCTTAAAAGCAGCCCTGCCAGTGCAAAGAAACTAAAATGGGACGAGGCCAGAGTGGCTTCAGTGGAGAGAGGTAGAGGAGTGAACAATAAGATAGTAAGATAACAGGGGAAGGATAATCAAGGATCTTGTGGGCCTGTGTAAAAAAACCTGCCTTTTACTGTACATGAGACAGAGGAGGCCATGGTCATGAGTTGAGGAGCAAGAGGAGATGGTGAGAAGGCGGGGTTTGAAGGGTGAGTATGAAGACCCATCAGGAGACTCTAATCCTACAGTGCTAGAGAAGTACAATGGTGGCTTAAGCTTGGGTTTGCATCCTGCCTCCATCCTTTAAGTAGCTGCACTACTTTTAACTAGTAACTTAATCTCCCTGGGCCTCAATTTCCTCATCTCTAAAATGGGGCTAATAGTGCCTTCCTTATTACAGTTTTGTAAGGATCAAATAAGAACTATGAAAGATGCTTAGCACATAATCAATAGTCAATAGATAATAATCTGTTACTAGATTGCAAGTTCCCTTTGGGCAGGGACCATGTCTTCTTTTTTTTTTTTTTTTTGAGATGGAGTTTTGCTCAGTTGCCCAGACTCGAGTGCGGTGGTGCGGTCTTGGCTCACTGCAACCTCTGCCTCCCAGGTTCAAGTCATTATCTTGCCTCAGCCTCCTGAAGAGCTGGGACTACAGACATGCGCCACCACGCCCAGCTAATTTTTGTATTTTTAGTAGAGACGGGGTTTCACCATGTTGGCCAGGCTGGTCTTGAACTCCTGACCTCAGGTGATCCACTGCCTCTGCCTCCCAAAGTTCTGGGATTACATGTGTGAACCACCGTGCCTGGCCTGGGACCATGTCTTAATCACCTTTGTACCTAACCTTTAATCATCTTTGTACCTAACACAATTTGTACCCATTACTTTGAAAAGTGAAGGCGTTCAACATTTTGTCAGTCTGAACACATCCAGATAGATTATCTATATCATATCTCCACCACTGTAGATATCAGCTACATTGGAAGCGTGGTTTGAAAAGAAAAATTTGGCACCTGAGATTCTTTTTGGACAAAGTCTACTTCACACATCTACTAATCAATAATATGCCTATACCCATATATCCTGATGGCAGTTAGGTATCGGCTGTTTAGCCAAAGGCTTCTTATCAATTTTGCACACAGAGCAACTTCCTGCATTCATTTTCCCTTTCCAGGGCCTGGGCCTGAGTCTAGCTTTGCCCGGCGACTCAGTGACTTCCTTCTATCATCTCCTTGGGTCAAGCCCAGGTGGATTTTGTGCAAATAGTGGCTCACCTGAAGCCCTTGGACTGCTCACCAAATTCAGCAGCAGCTTTGTAAAAGTCAATCTCACTAACCAAACATATGAAATATGACTTCTTAAAAGCTCTTTTTAAAACAGAAGCAGTTAGGTCCTAAGGGAGGTAGGAAAGGTGTGTGTCTCAAGTCATTTAAAATGACTTTATAGCTGCACTATCCAATATGACAACCACTAGCCACATAATGGCTATTTAAATTTACATTTAATTAAAAATTTAAATTTAATTAAAAACACTAGCAACATTTCAAGTGTTCACTAGCTACCTGTGGTGACTGGCTACCATATTGGAGAGTACAGATGTAGAACACTTCTATCCTCACAGAAAGTTCTCTTGGCCAACACTGCTGTACAGAATCCTGTAGCGGAGCCAAGGGACAGGCACTGACCAAGGTATGGGCTTGCCAGGATTTGCCATCTCTAATTCATTAGCTGTATTAATCAGCTCAGATTCAGTTGATCTGGTTCTGGAAAGCAGTTGTATAAGCAAAGAGAAACAGGAAGCCAGTTTTTTGTTGTTTTTTTTTTTTTAAAAAAAACAAACATTGATAGAAATATTCTCAAGGAAGGGTCAAGAAAAGAGAGGCTGCTGCCCTGGCATCTCTTCAGGAATTCATCATGGCAAAAGCATCACTGGCCAGCATACACCCATAATGTATTCTTGCCAATAAAGGTGAACCTGAATCTAATCAAGTCTTTAGCACTAACTTCCATGTAGCACTAGGAAGCAGGAGTAGAGGAACGAGCTAAATGACACCACAAGGAAGCAGAAAGCCAAACACATGGTAAGAGACATTCTATAGGGCAAAGGACCTGGTTTTTCAGTTAAGTCAGTGGCAGGGAATAAAAGTAAGGGAGGAGACTGCTCTAGATAATAGAACAACCAAATTTGGTTTGAGGACTTTATGCAAATACCAATTTGAACAAAACCATTTTAAATACTTTTTCTTTTTTTTTTTCGAGAGGAGTCTCGCTCTATTGTCCTGGCTGGGGTGCAGTGGCACAATCTCGGCTCACTGCAAGCTCCGCCTCCCGGGATCACGCCATTCTCCTGCCTCAGCCTCCTGAGTAGCTGGGACTGCAGGCGCCCGCCACCACGCCTGGCTAATTTTTTGTATTTTCAGTAGAGATGGGGTTTCACCGTGGTCTCGATCTCCTGACCTTGTGATCCGCCAGCCTCTAAATACATTTTTAAATCAATTGGGAATATTTAGTTACACAGACTGGATAGTAAGTGATCCTAAAGAATGACTGATAATTTTATTAGCTGTGATCATGGCATTATGGTTACAATTATTTAAGAAAATAACTGTAGTTTTTGAGACATACATAATGAAATATGTTGAGGTGAAATGACATTGTGTCTGTGGGGTTTGCTTTAAAATTACAAAGTAAAAACATACTTTATGCCACCACTCATCCATTTTACGCAAATTAGGAGCTGCACTGCAGTATTTATTGGGGGCTTATTTTATTTACTCTTGGAGCATCATTGATACAGATGGGTGGCACCTGGAAAGATCCAGTTGGGTACAACATTGATTTATTTACTTGGTACCTTGGAAATGAAGCACCAGTATTCTCTCTAGAAGTCTGAACTGCGGCAAGGAAGCTTTTCTTTTCCCTTCCCTTCCCTTCCCTTCTCCTCCCTTCCCCTCCCTTCCCCTCCCCTCCCTTCCCTTCCCTTCCTTTCTCTCTCTCTTTCTTTCTCTCTCTTTCTTTCTTTCATTTTTTTACAAGTTATCAAAAAGTTCTGTGGCCCAGGATTTACCAATCAGTTTCCTGAAAAAGCTACTTAGCGTGGTTTGCACTGAAGCTTGTCCTGATAGCCATAGATGCTGGGTTTAAATTAGTATGTTTCATCAATGATGGAAGCCAGACCTCTCTAGAAGGTAATTTGGCATCATCTATCAAAATTATAAAGCACATACCCTTGGACCCTGCAGCCCCTCATATAAATATATATATACACACACACACATATATATATATGTATGTATGCGTGTGTGTATATATGTGTGTGTGCGTGTGTGTGCGTGAAATGATATATATTCATTGTAGCATTATATGTTATAAAGAAAAGATTAAAACAACTGAAATGTCCATCAATAGGAAACTGGTTAAGTAAACTATAGTATAAACAAGGGAATACTATTCAGCTATAAAAATAATTAGAAAGCTCTTTGTATTATAGTTAATGTAATATGAAATATGTACATATATTTATAAATACAGACACAGTTACATATACAGGTATTTTTACATATGTAACATATATGTTTACTGTGTTTTATGTTTCAACAAAAGGGAGGAAGAATATCTTCACTCTTTTGCCTGTAGACAGATATAAACTATCTCTGGAAAGATATCCATGAAACTGCTATCATTGGTTGCCTTGGAAGTCAAGAACAGGTGACTTTCACGGAATATTTTCTTGGTTCTTTTGAGTTTTAAACAATATCATTGTATTACCTTAAAAATAAATACATAAAATTTAAATTTAAAAATCCTTGAGGGTAAGTCAAATTGTTTTTCTTTTTGTTAGATTATGCAAACAATGCTCTCCATAATCCTGAGGACAGGACAAGAAGTTTTAGTTTTCACCACAAAGGTCCTAAATGTGCTACACAGAGGGGTGAGGGATTTCTGCCTCTGTGACCCCTAGAGTCTCATCTCTCTCAGATGAGACAGGACACATCGGTGTTAATATCGTCTCTCACCTAGCCTGAGCCCCAGCCCACAGGCACTAATGGAACACTTGGACTTTCTAATTGCAAACTTCATGAGAATATCAACACAGAGACAAAAGCCAGCAAGACTGGAGCAAGGGAAACGTTCCTTCCTCAGCTTAGTTTAGGTGGGCAGCCTCGGAAAAAGAACATGATCAGTGAAGCAATGCAGGAAGTAACAATGAGTCACAAAAACCCAAAATGGGCTGAATTTTGCATAAGAGAAATCTCATCCAATTGACACACACACTCCTTGGGCACGATGTGGATTTTTATCTTCCAGGATACGACCTTAATATAGATCTAATCTGAAGTCAATCTGAACCTTCTCCATGTGTATGCTTGCATACTTCTTTATCCTTCAAGTCTCCAACATCACCTCCTCTGAGAAGCCTTCCCTGATCACTTCTCCGCTGAACACCTCTGTCACTCTCTACCCATCACTCTGTTTTCTTCATAGCACTTAGCACTATCTAAACTGTCTTTATCGCTGATTAATCCATTTACTTGTTTTCTGTCTTTTTCTTCCCACCAAGAGAGCAGGGGCATTGCCTGTTTTGTTCACCTTTGTATATTCAGCACCCAGAACAGTACCTGGCACATACAAGGTGCCCAATAAATATTTATTAAATGAAAAACGACTCTATTAGCATTCAAGATTTTATAGAGCTCTTCAGCTTTTTCCAGCTGAAGCCTGTGTAGAAAACAAATTTTCTCTGATGGAGAATTTCAGTTCGTGTCAACATATTGTTTCTGTTGACATCCTCCTGCAGCCTCATGGTAGACTATTAACTAGCCTTGGGATTTTTGTCGCATACAAAACTCCCAACGACACTGCTGAAATTAACTGAGCGGAGACTTCAACACCATACAATTGCAAGACAGGTTCAAGACCACCCACGGGAAGGATACCACAGTGAGGAAAATGCGGGGGGAGAAAACAAAAGACTATTTTTTTTTTCTTTAAGATTACCATGAGATGGAAAAGCCACAGGTGTTCAAAAAGCTATAATATTTTATGCCAAATTTAATTTCCTATGCCTCACCCTGGGGGGCTAACTAGTTGAAGGGCAAACAAGCCAACCCTTTCAATTATTATTATTTTTTTCCATAAGCAGTTTCTGAGAAATGCTGGGAAGGAGACTTAAACCACACATACACACACACAAGTGCACACACACATATGCACGTGCATGCCTGCATACACATACACATACACATGCATACCTGTGCATGCGTGCATGCTCACACGCACACACGCACACACAGGAGAAAGCAAGGTAAGTATTTAATGTGCCTCAGTAGTTAGGAGTAACAAAGATGAAATATAAAAATTAAGGCAAATTTCTCTTTTGTTTCCAATCTACTTGTTGCAGCGTAGATAGTAAGAGAAGCATACAGTCTCAATCACAGGTTCTAGATTTGTGGATTATATGGGAGTAAAAGTTTCAAATTGGGGAGTCCCTGCAAAACTCATAAATTGGAATTAATGAGGTAGAGAGAATTTGAAGTAGGCTTCGCATGACATCCTAAACGGCCCACCAATGAACCCACTTCCAAGTTTTGACACTTCCTGCTGTTTTAATTTTTTGGTCTGTTAGCTCAGTCATCCCCACCACCACCACCACTTCCGGTCCCAGGTCCTGTTCTAGGTTCCCCAAGTTCTCCTATTCCTTTTTTGAACACTTTCTGGGTATATAGTAGAGCCTGTCTTTACAAAAGATTTTTTTCTCTTATGTTCATTCAAAAACTTTAATAACCACAGTCAAGGCAGACTCTTTAGGTAGTACAGAGATTTTGCTTCTGTTTGAATTCAGACAGAACTTTTTGGAGCTGGTTTAATTTTGCTGTGATTTGAATAAACGAAATCCATCAATGGGGCCGTGTGCAGGGGCTCATGCCTATAATCCCAGTTCTTTGGAAGGCATAGGTGGGAGGATCTCTTGAGCCTAGGAGTTTGAGACCAGCCTGGGCAACATGACAAAACCCTGTCTATACAAAACATTAGCCAGGTGTGGGGACACAGGTCTGTAGTCCCAGCTACTCAAGAGGCTGAGGTGGGAGAATCACTTAAGCCCAGGAGGCAGAGGTTGTAGTGAGCCGAGACTGCACCACCGCACTCCAGCCTGGGCAACAGAGTCAGACCTTGGCTCAAAAAAGAAAAAAATAAATAAGTAAAAGAAAGAAAGCCATTAAGTGGGAGTAGAGTTTTTTGAGGGTCACATAGGTAACCAGTCTGACTCCAAGCACATAGGAAATACCTCAAGACTGGATGTGGGGACAAGATAGAGCTGTGTGATATAGCTTCCTGTATCCTGAACAGTATCCTACCAGTATCCTTCCAGTATCCTACAGTCCCTGGGAGGTCAGGAAGACACTAGTCTTCACTGATGAAACCATTCAAAACAGCAACTGGAATACAGAATCCCTGTCTTTCCTACAAAGGAGCGACTGGGGTAAAGCTGAGGCCCCAAAGGAGATTCAGAGACCCCCATGAACTATGTGCGGCTCTGAGAGGAACGGGCTCTGCACTCAGCTGGGTTGCTAGGAGGCCATCCCCAAATAGGAACAAACTAAACCACAAGGTTTCTGGCCCCTTCTCATGAAACCTCAAACATCTGCATCTTGGTATCAACCCTTATACTCCAGTATTAGGAAGAAATATAACAAAAACCATCTCCTCAAACTCTACTAAGCTCTGTAAGAGTTAATGCAGTTTAGTTGGGGGATAGAAGCTCCGGCTCTGGACAGATTATTTTGGTTCAGAGCACCTTGAACAAGACACCTAACGTCTCGAGGCTTTAGGTTTTTTCATTGATAAAGTGGTGGAGGTGAGGGTATTGACTGGTAAGGATTAAACCAGTTAACCCGTGCAGATGCTGGTTCTAATGCCCAGCACACAGGAGGAGCTCAGAAATGTTAGCCATTATTCTTCCTCGCCCATTGCCTTCTTATCTTTTATGCTTACAAGAAAGGTTAATGGGCATGCATAAAGTTACAAAT
Source organism: Piliocolobus tephrosceles (assembly GCF_002776525.5). NCBI lineage: Eukaryota > Metazoa > Chordata > Mammalia > Primates > Cercopithecidae > Piliocolobus > Piliocolobus tephrosceles. The sequence goes on along the minus strand of NC_045443.1, from coordinate 91,616,958 downwards.
TTCAAATTTCATGCATATTCCGTTATTACTTATTTTACCACCTGGAAAAGCTCAAAATACGCAATTCTGCCCTTGAAATAAGGACAATTTTCTAGAGGCAACAGAGTCAGCTCAAAGGAATCCAAACCACGTGACAGGCTGTACTATCATCTGGAGAAAGGCTTGGTGTGTGTTTACCAAAATGCATACGTTGTGCAACATGTGAAATGTGAATTCCGCAAAGCTGAGTTCAGTGTGACCATACTTTTCAGCTGATCTCAGTGGAGATGCTGACAACTGAAAAAAATCCAGCATGCAATCATGTTCCGAAAGGAAGCAGGATGGGGAAATAACGGCGGGGGGTGACGAGACATAACTCACCTCACCACCATGGGACTGTACACTGATCAAATAAAAGAGCAGATTAGATGCTCTCAAAGGACACTTTGAGTTCTAAATTCCTTCTATTTCCCCAAAATCTTATAAAGGGACTTAGGTCTAAAGGCAAGAGAAGGAGGACAGTAAAGGTACTGGCATACTGTAACCTTTAGTTTCTTCACAGATCATCAGTGGAATCTTACCTTTGGAGGTAATGCCGTCTTCCTTGGAAAATGAGTGTCTTTAAAGATACTTTTAAAGTGATCTGGTATCTTAGTTTAAGTTCAAAATAATGTACCCAAATAATAGAATATGATATAGTTATTTAAAAATACTATTTACAAAAGGTTTACAATAACATTTTAATATAAGCATTTTCCCTCACTAACTGAAGAAAAGGATGCAAAAATGGGATGCAAAATCTGACCTCAACTACATAAATAGAGAATCCAAAATGCTGACAGGAGTCGCTTCTGCACAACACAATTAGGGGTAATTTTTTATTTGCTGTCCTCTCACCCCCCACAACTCTGAAACTTTTTACATGGGCATATATTACCTTTACAATAAGGAAAAATTATGTAAATAACATGAAGCTTCAAATTACACCAAATTATATTGCAATTCATAGGATTTGCAGAGACTTAAGAAGCCAGGTTTTTACTGGTGGTGGTAAAAAACAGCAATTGGGCTCCAACTGCTGTTTCCTGACTCTCATTCAACAAGGTATATACAACAGTGCCTGGCTCATGTCAAAATGCCGTCAACTCATGATCACTCAGAAACTGGAGTCAGGCTGTGGCTGATCCGAGCCCTCTTTCTACTCCTCCTCCTACTGTCTGCGTCGGGTTGAGTTTTGTTTTTTGCCGCTCATTAGTTCCCCCACGCTGTGGCTTAAGGAGCCAAGCTTGTGTCTATCAGTGTTCGTCCTTTCTAACAGTTCTGGTGACAAGCCTTGGCAAGGGAGACGCTCAAAGCTTCTGAATAAAGGGATTTGGGGATTATCAGTAGCTTCCAAATTATCTGCACGATCCTGGGTCTTCAGGATTCTGGGTAAATTCAGGGGCTACATCCAAGAATCTGTACACAGGATATAGAAGAGAGACTTGGGCATTACTGAGCTGCCCTAGGGAGCCTGGCGGGCCAAGTCAGCTCAAGTGCATCCCTCACACCCTTCTTCTGAGGGACAGAACTTCTCTCTTATTGGCGGCTTGGGTGTGGGTGTTAATTCCCAAGAAGTTACCATGCCAGTGAGGTGTACCCTCAGTCAGATTGTCCGCCTTCTTCTCAGGCTGGGACTCCTTCCTGAGCCTCTAGGAAACCTGACTCACCCCAGGAACATATGTCCCCTGCCAGGGCATGGGCCCCTATCCGCATGTCTCCCACGTGTCCCCCAGAATCCTCAGAGAGTAGTCCCCATGTCTGCAGCAGAGGTTGCAAAGTCAGTGTAGCATAGGGGATCTTAGTGCAGTCTCTGAAGTCATTCCAGGTTCAAATCCCTGCTCTGCCCCTGTGTGACCTTGAGCAACATCATCCCATTTCTCTGGGGCTTGATTCCCTCATTAGTAAAATGGGAATAGTGGGCCTGCCCCATCGTGTCATGGAGAGGACTGAATTCATTAGAAGACATAGAGTCCCTTGGCATCTAGGAAGCACTGTGTAAACATTAGCAGTCACAAAACAAACAACAAAAAGCTGCCTTTGTTATTCAAACCTTAAAAAAACAAGGAGGCCACACAGGTAGCTTCTGAATGGGTACCCCATACAGACCCTGAGGAGAGCGAGACTTCGAGACTTCGATCGTGGCCTCCTCAGCAGCATGAAGTTGCAGCTTGGTCTCACTCCCTCGTTGCCACATCTCTAGAAGCTAGCCAGCTGCATGCAGGCTGCTGGGTGAACACACAGGACAGGCAACACCAGGCCGTCCCATGGGGAACTATTTACAGACGAGTGTTCCTTCACCTCCAATTCACCATGTAGCAGTTTGGTTGGCTCGGCTTTGGGGAAACAGTGTTCTTGTCAAAACATCCGTCAAAAACATCCCAAATCTGAAGAGATAATTGGTGAGGAGGCCCAGAAAGGCTTGATGGAAACTCCTGCCAGGCAAATGGGTCCAATAAGCCTGACCACATTGGTGGAGCTACAGATGTCACCCAGTGACTTGTGTAGAATGATGGATGGGTATTTACCCTTCCCCAGGAAATAAAGCTAACACAACAGGAAAGATGATCAATGTATATTTTAAAAGAATGTGTATACAAACAAACTCCCTCCCATATGTTACTGGGTTTCCTCCAAAGAAAACATTAAATCAAATGCCTACCAGGCACTCAGCACTGTATTAGGCAGTGGGAATTCATGGCCCCCTTCTCATGAGGCTTAAAATCAAGTTGGGAAGGCAACACAAACACCAGTGAAAAGGTGAGGTCTCCAGGCAAGACATTTGGAATGAGCCACAAGAATGACATAGATCATGAGTATTTCAGGAAATGAGAGGGGAGCAAGGTCACTCCAGGCTTAGATGTCATCAAAGAGGAGGTGGGGTTTGAGCTGAGCCAGAGTATAGATACATAAGGTGCCGTAAATAAGAGAAAAAACAAAAAAGCATTTCAGGCTGGAAGTACAGTATGAGCAAAAGTGTGGAAACAGGATCATATTTGGAAATAGGATCAAACAGGAGCAAATAAATAGGTTTGACTTGGGGTGGGGGGGGTGGGGAATACGTGTGCAGAAGACATAATTAGAGACTATCAGAAGAGGAAGGGGTTTTTCTGGGTTGTCTAGTAGAACTGTATTTTACTGGTAAAGAAATGGAGGCTCAGAGAGGTTAAGCAACTCACCTAAAGTCACACAGCGAGTTATCTGTGGGAGATCAGTTGAGGGAAACAGATCTACCATTATTACAATTAAGAATCTGAGCTGAGAGTAAATGGATGGCTGCAGAGAGGCCAAGGAATCTCAGTCTTTAGTCATAGAAATGGTGCAGTTCCCAACCATGAATGTTGCTGGAGAACACAGAGGGTCTTCAATAAATGCTTGCTGATGACACTGATAAGATGACCGCTAGATAACTTCAGACAAGTCATTTGGTATCTCTGATTTTATTTTCTCCTCCTGCCCTCTTCCCCTCTCATCAGTGAATAAAAACCTGCACTTGACCAGGGTATATCCATACAGTGGGGAAAAAATAGTCCTCTGAGATAAAAGTCAAGAGGAGTCTCAAAGGATTTTAGATCTCTAACCTCTCTGTGGTGTATGTGGGTACAAAGGGCAGAAAACAAACCCCCTCTGTGGGTGGTAAGTGGGCTGGAGGGAAGGAACACCTGTTTTTTCTTCTTTTCAAGCCCTATAATCTCTCATCTCTTTCAAGTTGTGAGAAATCAGGTGCTTTGTCCATTTCCATGATAAAGGAGCTAGAACTAAAAGGTTACATGTCTTGGGAAGGTGAGTCAGGGTTGGGGTAGGGACCAGACCTCCATTTACCTCACCCAGGTGGCTTATGAGTAAGGAAGGAAAAATATCTTGGCACACTCCTGGGCAGCAAGGTAGCTGATACTTCATTACATGGCTATGGGGCGTTCTTACATACAGAATTCCAGATTTTCTTCCAGGCCATTTCTGGGGGTCTTTAAGGAGTTCACAAAGTTCTTGGTTTGGTCTCATGGATAACCCAGAAGCATTAAAAAAAATTTTTTTTTAAAGCACAAAATATCACTATTAAAATAGACATTTGAAGAAGGCACAGAAAACCAACCTTAAGTAACTGGCCATCTCCAGTCCCCAAGAATAAAACAGTCCTGTTCATTACCACGGTGCCATAAACGGATGTCAGGTCGGAATGGATCAAGGTAGATGATGCGATTGGTTGGACTCTTTCAGGTTGATCCCCTTCTTTCTGAACATGCACACAAACGCACAAAAAAATAATAATAGTTTTTAACAATGATACTTCTCATTATACTGATAAAATGTCACTCATGTCCTTCTAGGCAGGATCCCACTTCTGGGCCCCCACGTGTATTTTCTTAGACAAGATTCCCCGAGAGCAACCTTTCATTACCTTGCAAAATCACCATACCTGCCCAACCAAAGAAAGCCCCTGTTTACTGTGTATGAACAGGTATTGAATGCCAAAGTGAGCTGGCCATCTATTTAACACCCCCCAGCTGATATATGAAGCTGAATTCCACTTTAGTGCCAAGAGACAGCCCACCGCTGAATTGGGAGGCAGACTATCTCATACTTGGCTGTTTTCAAAATCCTGCCGCCAATTCATTTTAGCTAGGCGTTGGTTCCTGTGAGGTTAAACACAAACATTTCCCAAGATGTGACACGGACAATCCTATTGGGTGTGACGGCAGAAAGGAGTGATTCTAGATTTACCAAAAGGGACCACGGGAAGCCTGAAGACAGGGTAGCTAATTCGGGGGGTTGAAAAGGCAGACACAGTCGTGGACGATGGATAGGATCGAGCCACAGAGCTAAGGAGGAACCAAGTCGAAGGGCTGGCCCTGGTGCTATGCTTTTAAAGGGGAAAACAAAAAGTCTAACTCCCAAGCTGAAGGCATTTAAATTGTCTGAGGCTCTGAGCACATGTAATCACATGCTCGGTCCTGATCATTAAATAAAGTCCCTCTTTAAACCCAGAGCAGACAGAGTGTTGACCAAAATGTCTTTTTCTTTTTTGTTTAAAAGGAATGAAATGCTTTATGCTGCGTCCTGCCTTCAACGACAGGAAACTGAGTTTGTTACACAAATCTCTGGAAGATATGGAGCTAGGAAGAGCCGTTGCCGTCTGCAGCTACTGAACACAGTGTGATAGCACACTTTATCTGCCAGAGCTCAGTTCCCAACTGTACTAAGGTTTTTAAAGGCACATTGAAGTTGCAGCCAGCGAACTTCAGTAAGCAACACAGCAACTCCTAAAATCGCCCTATCTGGGGAGGGGGAGGTAGCCACGCAGAGGCTAAGACTTATTAACTTCATTATATTATTGCCAACAGTGTTTATGTCTTTCAATTTATGTCTTATTAAATATTCATTATTTTTAAACCCACCAAGTTTCATTAACATCTAAACTAAATGGATTATGGGCTAAATTGATTTCTGAAGCCTTTAAAGTGCCGTCTATACTTCTTTGTTGCAGTTGCGCTGCAAGGAAAAGATAAGCTAGCCAGGATTTGTCCAATGTCCTGATCACTTTTCAAGGAAAAGATGTCGTAACCTAAGAGAAGGCGACGTTTTTGCATAAAATATTCTATAGTGAACTCGGTTTAAGAAGATTTGGGGAAAGCTCATTAGAGGTTTTTTTTTCTTTCTTGTTGAAAGATACTTTTCATGCAATACGGGAAGATGAGGAGCTGTCCTGTGAAAATTGAAGTTAAGGAAAAAAAATTCTCTGTGGGTCTAAAGATTGGAACAATAGATCACTGTTCAGATAAAGAAGCCTCATGACCATGAGCAGAAAAAGAAAAGTCGGATGACCTTTAGGATTAAAAAAATAAGTAAAACCACGCCACACATCTTGCTTTAAAATAAATCCCGAATTGTTCAAATGTAAGATCAGTTGACCATGCCTGTTATTTTTATTAAATATCTGAGCACTGCAGAGAGGCTAACGCGGAGAATAGGGCATCATCTCTGCCTGGGTATCCAGAATGTTCTAATACCACTATCTCTGGCTAGAGGACTCCACTCCCTTCATCTCACAACACAGAAAAAGTAATGGATGTGGACTGCAGATTATCCACAAGGACCAGATGGAACAGTGTACATCTAGGTCTGGTATACAGTAGGTGCTTAATACTGTACCTGCTCGAATTCACCAAGAACCATGGGTAGTCTTTCCTGAGGTGGGATGAGAGATCCTGTTTGTGAAAGACTGGCTCCAAGAAAACAGAGGCAGCTCAAAAGCTGAAAGGGAACAGGAGAAATCCATCCCAAATTACCATCTAAGCTTTCCCGGAGTCCTTCTCTGATTTCTGGCTGCCCTCAACAACTGTAGTTTTTTCAAAGTAAGTCTGGGATCAATAGTATAGGTAACTGAGGCAAAAGGATCGCTTGAGGCCAAGAGTGGAGACCGGCCTGGGCAACATAGCAAGACCCCCATCTCTACAGAAATGAAAAATTAGCCAGGTGTGTGGCACACATTTGTTGTCCCACCTATTTAGGAGGCTGCGACAGGTGGATCGCTTGAGTCCAGGAGCTTCGGGTTACAGTGAGCTATGATGGAACCACTGCACTCCAGCCTGGACAACAAAGTGAGACCCTACCTTAAAAAAAAGTAATAGGTAAGTGGTGCAGCCATTAAATCAACATTCTCTAACTTGAGAGAACACCTGGCACTCGCTGACATTTGAGCTTGGTTCTCTCACTCACTGTGTGACCTGGGCAATTAATTTAACCCTGTTAGGGGTTAGCTTTCTAAACTATCTAATAAGGCTGATGTGTCTGATTGTCAGGGTGGTTGCGAAAAAGATATGATAATAGTAATAATAATAATAATGATGCCAGCTAACATGTATTAATACTTACTGTGTGCTACTTGAAGTATTTTATCATGTTACCTAACGAAGGCAGTATAGCATAGAGAGCCAGCCAGACCACCTAAGTTTGACTCCTGGCTCTGTCACTTTCTAGCTAAGTAATTTTGTACATGTGATTTAATCTCTCTGTGACTCAGTTTCCTCCTCTATATGGTGGAAATTATAAGAGCACAGACTTTTTATGAGGACTGGATGAGTTTGTGCGTAAGCCTCAGTAAAGCTTAGAACAGTGTTTGGCACACAGCAACACAAAACCCATGCTTGCTATCATTACTTCATTTAAAAATACAAGTTACTGCCACACCCATGGCAGTTATTTCCTCTTTGCCAGGAAGAACCCTAATTTTGTTCAGATAGCAATGAACCCAAGCCTGGTGGAAGCTATCACTGGGCCAAGTCAAATGGCAACGCCATTCCCTATCGCCAGACACTGACTTTCCTAACCCTGAGAGCTGAGGGTGGCCACGTGGCCCAGTCCTGGGCAGGGAAATGTAAGAAGTCCACTGGAAGGATTTCTGGGAATAAGTTTCCTCCTTGATAATAGAAGGCTCTTGAGGAGAACCCGTTTGCCCTCTTCCCTCACTTCCTCTGGAGTACAGTTGTGTTATCTCATCATGTGTAGACTCGTGGCAACCATTCTGTTTCCATGAGATTCAAGATGAAGGATAGAAAGCAACATGCTAAGATTGGTGCAGGGAAAAGAAAAGAGATTCTACGTTCCTAGAGACACCACTGAGCCACAGACCTCCAACTTTTAAACACTTGACTAAGTTAACAATAGTTGCCATGGTTTAAGCCACTGTCGGTTGGGTTTTCTGCTACTTGGAACCAAAAGCAAGTCACTGTTTAAGAAATGACAATCACAACTTGTTGGAGCGGACACTAAACTGCAGTTCTTCCTCAGCTGCAGGGACCATGACGTGGACAAGTGCTTGTTCCTCTCACCAGCCTGGAAGACCCTGGCCACAGTCAGGATTTTGTAGCCAATTACAACAGCGAGCCTGGAAGAAAATAGGAGAGGAGGCTTGGACCTCATGAAAACTCTAGGGGCTGCTCTGGCTGAATGGAAATGGATTCTTTTGTGCTGGAAACACACAGAAATGGACAGGTCCCCGTGAATGGGAAAAGGAACCCTTTGAATGGCTTTCTTATGCTTATTGCGGCAAATGAAAACAAAAGAAAGACAGGCTCCAGAGAAACGTCCTCACAAAAGTGAGGTTAATACCCAGGGAGCCAGGAAGAAGAAGGGGGAAACAGCGCAGTCAGCCCCCTGTGTCCAGAGATTATTCTTTCTCTCTTTCTTTCTGGCCTATTTTCTATCTTGCCCTTCTCTCCCCTTAGGGCATAATCGCTAATGTTGCTCTCAGCCTATTCTGTCCAGTTTATTATGTGTAATTTATTTCTGAATCCCAGCCTCTGCTTGTTCTTCTATGTGTAACAAGGTTAATGCCTTGTAATGATGCTTTTGCCAGTTCTGCCTTTCATGACAAAATCCAATCTTGATTTCGCTCTAAACCTTGTCTCCCCTTTGGGCTTTCTTGGTTCCCTCAGAGTTGTCACTCTGCTTCTCCTTCCTGCCATGTCTAAGCATAACGTCACGCCTACACGTTTGCCGGCTCTAAGAGGGGAACTTTTCTCAGTTGGAGGAGAAAGCTACCTTGGCTCAAATGATGTTTGGGCTGAAAGAGAGAAAGAGCTTTGGGCCTGATATAGCAAACTGGGACCAAAGCTCCTGAGAAGAGGTGTGTGTGTGTTTGTGTATGTGTGTGTGTGTGTGTGTGTGTGTGTGCGCAGGGAGTCATGGGCGTATTACCAGGAAAACAATTAGACTTCTTTGCAGCTGCTTCATATGATTTTTCATGGACAATAAACACTGCCCCATTGTGCCCTGCACAGCTCCAGGGGGTGCCAGTCATGCATTCCAGGGTGTGAAAGGCACCCTCTAGAGTTGAGCCACAGCTTGGCCCTGCCTCTACCATGTGAAAGATGGCCCGGCTCATCGAGGTTCAGGCAGGGTGCTCCAGCTTTTGCGGCATCATCGGGAGGGAAGGGGCACAAAACTGGGGCCTCCAGAGCTAGGCATCCAGCAAGAGTCAAGTGTTTTACCCCCAAGGTGCTAAAAAGGATTCCTGTATGTTAATTTTACCTTACCAGGTGGGAGGAAATACCAACTGGATACCGATCAATTTCTCGTACACGATAAAACGCCTTTCTTGGGCAGTTAATTTTATATTCTGTTTCACTTGGGATCCATTTGTTTTGAAGCAGTTCCATCATTTTCTGTTACTCCCCAAGAGGCCCACTTGCCATTAGGAAAGCTCTGAAGGAGCTCTGCACCCAAGTTCTGGCCCCTGCTCTGTGCCTTATAGACTGCTTGATTCCAGCAAGTTAAGTCTCCTGAACCTCAGTGACTGTATCTGTAAAATGGACCCAATAATACCACATGCCCTGCCTCTCAGTGTTGTTGTGAGGTCCAGATGAAATCATGTGTTTGAAAATAATTAGATTATTTTTATCCAGCTAGGGAGATGGAAAGGACAACTATTTGCCCAAGTCGGACAGTGATTGTATTAGCCAGGAAGGCTCGGGTTGCTTTTCTCCATTCTCGTGTATACAGTGTTGACCGGGATCTGACTAAGTTATGGCAGCTCTCTCATTGCCTGAAGGAAGAATTTACACTGGGGACTCAAATGATCAAAAGGAGAGGTGTAAAGTGTGCTTAGGGACACAGCTGGGCAGCCTCTAGACCAGGCAAGCATGGTTGGTGTGCAGCACAGCCGTGGGAAGCACGCAAGGTGGTGAAGCTTGTATTTCACCACCTTCTACCCTATCCCCTCCCTCCACGGGCCCCAGTGTCCCCAGCCACCCAAGCTGACCCACCACCAAAGTCCCACTCTCCAAGACTCATCCTTCCTTCTTCCTGCTTTATGTCCCTTCCCCACCCCCACCAAACCTCCTTCTCCTCCCTATGGCTAATTTCAGTTAATTACTTATAAAATGATGACCTGACTCAAATAATTCACAAAAAAGATATGAATGGCAGAGAGTGTGAAAACTGCATTTTCCTAGATTCTTTTTTTTTTTTTTTTTTAAGACAGAGTCTCACTGTGTCACCCAGTCTGGAGTGCAGTGGCACGATCTCGGCTCACTGCAACCTCCGACTCCCAGGTTCAAGCAATTCTTCTGTCTCAGCCTCCCAAGTAGCTACAGTCAGGCGCCACCACGCCTGGCTAATTTTTGTATTTTTAGTAGAGACAGGGTTTCACTATGTTGGCCACGCTGGTCTTGAACTCCTGACCTCATGATCCGCCCATCTTGGCTTCCCAAAATGTGGGCATTACAGGTGTGAGCTACCGTGCCCGGCCCTAGTTTCTTAGAATTGAAAGAGACTCAGTCCACCAATGCTTTTCCAGGAGGAAATGACTGGCATTCTACATGGGATGGCTCCTCATTATGGGAGCTGTCCTGTGTGATGTGGGACTTTTAGCATTCCTGACTCCTGTCCACAAAGTAGTGCCCTCCATTATGTTGACTACTGTGAAAGTCCCCTCCCCAATATTTCTGAACATCCCCTAAATAAATGTCATCATCCCCTGTTAAGAACCACTGAAATCTGTGACATGGTTTCAGAGTTGCTGACAAATGGTTATGTAGACTTCCCTCTGGCCCTGCTCCCCATCATGGTCAACCACACCACTAATCACCCTCGACTCTTCTCTTTCTGTCACTCCCCACATCCAATACATTAAAAATCTCAGTTGAATTTCCCAATAATCTCAAATTCACCTTCTCTATCTCTACAGGTTGTATTCGGCCCAAGCATCCATTCATTCCCCTCCCGATCTAATGCAAGGGTATCTTGGTGTCTCCCTTTTAACTTTCAATCTATTCTCTGTCCAGTAGCCAAAGTGATCTTTTAAAATATGAAACAGGTCCTGTTACTCCCTGGACTAAAATTCTGCAATGGCTTCCCATCATGATACTGAGAACTGAATCCATATGCCTCCCCAGGCTCTCCCTGGGCTGGTTCCTGATGATGTCTTCACATCCATTCCTTGCCATTATTCTCCTGCACTCTGCTTCTGCTCCCCAGGTCCAGTTGATTTCTTTCAGACTCTTGGACACAAGAGTCTGCCTCAGGGCCTTTGCACTTGCTACTTCTTCTAGCCCCCACCCCCCTTCACTCCCTTGTAGGCTGGCTTTTTTCAATCTGTCAGGTTTCAAGTCGAATGTCACCTACTCATGGACACATGACCATAGCTCTTCTGTTCCTACCTCAGTTTTTCTTCTGAATCATAGCACTCCATTTATTTCCTTCAAAATATTTATTAATAACTATTGTTTTTAAAAACTTACTCACTGTCTCCCAGTAGACTCCATCTTTATAAGATCGACTATCTCCAATAGTATTGTATTCTACACTTTGAATGCAGCATCCACCTCAGCATCTGACATGGAGTAGGTTGTCAATAAATGCTTATCGAAGGGATAAATAAAAACAGGGTCAATGTTTGAATACTTTCAGTCAATATCTCATCAGGCCACTATGATACATTAATAAGTAGGCCTAATCATTATTGAGTTCTTTAGTTGAGTCAAAACTTGTCCCTTGTAAATACTGGGCCTTGGTTCTGCCTTGGGGAGCAATAGAAAACCACCCCAGACCTCCCATTACCATGTAAATTAGCCTTCTCTCCATAGCTCATTGACAGCTTGTAAGAGACAGTTTCTGGGTCTCTCGCCATCTCCGTACATGAAGAGTCAACAGATTCAGTGTACTTAAAATGTGCCTCTAAGAAGTAAACAGAGTACTTTAGGTGTGCTCTGACCAAAGCTAATAATAATAGGATTGTCCTTTCCCATGATTCAAATAGCATATTTTGAAGAACACGCCCTATCATTGTGTTCTTTCAAATAAAAGTAGCTGATGGTAGCATGGAAGAGTAGAAAAAACAAGTGATTTAGAGTAAAAAATATGTGGTTTCAAGTTCAAGCTCTATTACTTATGAGCTGTAAGTGTTTAGACAGTCATTTATCCTTTCTGAGTTTTCTCTACCCACCCAGCCACTCATCCATCTATTATTTATGGAGCACTTGCTGTTGACCAAGTACTTGAAATACAGATGTGAACAAACTCCCTATTGTCAAAATAAACCAATCAAATGAGCTTTGAAATAAAATGCAACACTTTGCATTTCATGTCACTGGTTTCTGAAACACTTGGTAACCCAAATGAATGGTTAGAGTGGGGCTCCACTGATATCCACAGTTCATGAACAGAATTCAGGGAATCCATGAAACTGCATGAAAAAAAAAAAATCTTTATTCTAGGGAGCTCTAACTGGAACTTAGCATTTCCTTTAATCACGGATTCAGGCCACAGCAGTATTTACTGAGCCTGTGACTTTGTCACCAAAATAAATCAGCTATTTTCATATTATTTGATAGTTGTTGCAGATATCTCAAAGTATCATTTATGCTCATCTCTCCTTTGAAATTATGGTAGTTACTGCCTCTAGATCTTGCTATTGAATGTGTTAAGATATATTACCACACCTGAAATTGAAAAAACATTTTGATAGATCGATATATTAATATATTGCATCTATTTTGCAATCCAATGTTTTTATTAATATATAGTGTCTATTTTGCAATCCAATGTTTTTATTTTATGCATTAAAAAACATTATTCTGTCAAGGGGTCTACAGGCTGCATTAGAGGTCTACAACACAAGAGCTCTGCAGCGTTAGGAAGAAAGATATTGCTAAGTGCAGGGGCTGACACTAGGTGACACCTATAGCCCCCAGCTGCTCTAGGCTATTTCCTCCTCTATTGCCTTAGAGAAGCAAGGCTTTGCGCTTGGAATCCAGTTTTTAAAAGGGGTCAGTGATGGAGAAAGGTGCCTCAGGAGAAGACCAAGAGGTGATGATCAGGAACAGCTGGTGTGTTAGGTAACACGCTTCCTCAATCAGGTTGCAGAGAGATAGGGGATGACGAGGAATCCTGGCTTATTGGGAAGGGAGTCAAAAGGAAATACCCTTCACTGTCGCTGTCCAGCTTTTACTCTTCCTCAGAACAGAGCCCCAGTGTCAAGTCCTCTTGGACACACTCATCTCACCATGCTATAATCACTATCTTCTTCACCAGATGAAGAGAACCTTCTTTCCAGTGCCAGAAACACTTACCGAGGGCTCACTTACCATGTGTTAGCCAGCCCGATAGATGCCTAGGAAAGAAAGATGAGCCAGACCTGGCCACTCCCCTCAGTGCATGTATAGCCCAAACAGGGATGTGTGGGGCCCGACACAGGGCCTGGCACGCTGTAAGGTTTATGGAGCGGATCCCTGACTCCTAACTTCACTGCCAACTCGCTACTTAGAAACTCTTCCTGGATGTCCCAAGGCATCTAAAAACCAACAAAAATTACACTCATCCTCTAATTGGTCCTCCACGTCTTAAAAACCTATTTCACTTCATCCCTTCTCTCCATCCTCACCGCTCCAACCTCAGTTCAGCTCTTCAATGTTCCTCAGTTGAATGATTGCAATAAACAAAATCCATCTGTTTCTCTCCATATTTGTCACCACTGCTCATGGCCAAGGTGACATTATTTCTTGCCTGGACTACTGCAAGAGCCTCCTGCAGGTTTTCCTTCTTCTACTGTGGCCAATCTCTCATCCATTCCCCACAGGGCAGCTGTTATTTAGGAATTCAAATCCAATCATTTCACTTCCCTTCAAAGGCTCTCCTGTGCTCGGAGAAGAAAATCTAATCTCCTTCCCATTGCCAAGGAGGCCTGTAGGCTAGGCCTGCTGCTTCCTTCTCCAGCCTCCTCCCCTCGTACTCTCCCCTCTACCTCCCTAGCCTCAACCACACTAGCATTTTGCTCTCTACAACCACCAAGACCAGGTTGTTCCATCTTTGAGTCCTTGCATGTGCCCTCCAGTCTGCCAGCAGTGCTCCTCCCAGTTCTGCATGGGAAACCTGTAACTGGCCTTCATTATCTTCCTGGTGTCAATTCGGCCTCCTTAAAGAGAACTTACCCCAACACCCGCAACCCCAAATGCCTCTGCTACATCACCTGCTTAGTGAAGTGCCTCCGTTTCTTCATCTTTAAAATGGAAGTAATAATACAGCCCATTTTGTAAAGTTACAGTGAGGATTAAATGAGTTAATATTGGTAAAGTGCTTAGAATAATGACGCACAGTAGGTGCACTGTAAATTTTACCTATCATCTTAGTGTAAAAGTAACTGTTAATTTGCTAAATGTTTATCATCTGCCCTATTTACCACTGATATGAATATCTCCACACACTGCTTGGCACATAATAGGAGCTCAAGAAAGTATTTGAACAAATGATAGTCTTTCTAATAAGGTGCTTTGCCTCCAACCTTACGGCAGCCACTTTATCTTCTGAGTAATCTTTCCAGAACACATTTAGATTGTGTCGTTTATAATCCCACTGTTATACTCCATCAGGCTTAGCCACGGTTTTCATACTCTGCTCAGCAGAGTTCTAGAAATTCCTTGGAGGTGCCTCAGGGACAGGCCTGGATGGGGTGGGGCAAGTTGTAGAGCTCCGGAAACTTCCAACCCCTGCTTCCCCACCGCCGCCCCCCCTCGCCACCGTGTTCCCAGCACTTGGTAATTGGTCTTACAAAGAGAACCAAGTCAATGATAATTTTTCTCAAGAGACAGGGTCGTGCTATGTTGTTCAGGCTGGATTTGAACTCCTGGGCTCAAGCGATCTTCCTGTCTCAGCCTCCCAAGTAGCTGGACTACAAATATGTGCCTCTACACCTGGCTAAGATTTTTATTTTTATTTTTATTTTTGTAGCGATGGGGTCTTGCTACATTGCCCAGGTTAGTCTCAAAACTCCTGGGCTCAAGTGATCCACCTGCCTTGGCCACCCAAGTTGCTGGGATTACAGGCATGTGCCAACTGTTCCCTGCCTAATGATAATTTTCTAATCTTTTTCTCATATGGAGCTTCCGATTGATAATTTACTCCAAAGGCAAGGTTTGGAAAGTCTAGAGGACTAACCATCAGGATAAAATCCAACCACCTTTGCCCATCTCATTAAGCCCTTCACCATCTGGAACTGCACACTTGTTTCTGGGTATTCCACAACCAGGGTGAGCTGCTTTTGGTTCCCAGCCTTACTCAACTTCCTGCCTGTGCACAAGCTGTGCCTTCCCTCTAGAACTCCCTTCTCCACCTTCTCCACTCAGCTTCAAGACATAGCCCAAGCATTACCTCTCTAAAGCCTCCCGACTCCTCCCAGGCTGAGTGTAATGCCTCTTTTTGGGACTTCCACTGCAGCTCTTGGTCACATCTCTCTTGCCATGAGTATTGGACTGTATGGGAAAGGTTTGTTTTACTCTCACTCTTTCTATAATAGCAGGAGTCAACAAACCACCACCTGTGGGCCAAATCTGGCTTACTGCCTGTTTTTCAAATGGCCCATGAGCTAAGAATAGCTTTTGCATTTTAAAATGGTTGAAAAGAATCAAAAAAAGAATAATTCATGACAAGTGAAAATTACAGGGAATTCACATTTCGGTGTCCATAACGTTTTAATGGAACACAGCCCTGCCTGCTCATTTACGTATTGTTCATGGCTGTGTTCACACTACAGCAGCGGAATTGAGCAGTTGTGATGGAGACTGTACGTAGCCTGCAAAGCCGAAAATATTCATGATTGGGCCCTTTACAGAGTTAGCTGACCCCTGCATAACAGCATTGACCAGGGTGGTGGGATGGAAATGCCGCCAAATCCCCCTAGTAACTTCTCTAAGGAAAGCGCTATGTGTAGCTATTGAACAGATAATTCAACCAACATGAAAAGCAACCACTGAAACTGAAAAAAGAATGTCACAGTTCTATTTGTTTTTGTGATCACATAAAAAATTAGCATTTCATCAAGACAGAAAATTAAAACTAAGAAAAATGATAAGCACATTTCTTAAAAAACATAATAAGAAACCACTGCCATGGGGCCACTTTGATAAACAGGTTAGACTCATGCTGGCCACACACTGTTCCCAGGTCAACTTTGGGGTTTCCCGGTCTTCATCATCTGTGTGCCAACGCATGTTTGGGGAAGGGAATGGTCATCCAAAAACTTTAAGGGAGACAGATTTGACACTATCATACGCTACTGTAGTCAAGGTGTTGGTCTTGGTGTGGCTCTTCTGCCATCCTGTTCTAAGGGAATCCACCTGCAGCGCCTGCTGGGGACAATTGCATCTTTGATCCTCTTCTAATTGGACCAGGGGCCAGCACCTGCCCCAAGGGTGACAAATCCCTACACTGACCTCGGGCTCATTAGCTGGTGTGAAAGATGAACTGGACTCAACTCTCTCTCTCTCCTGGCAACTTGGACTACATAATACAGAAAGTCATTCCCAGTTAGTAGCCAAAGCAGAAGGTGACAGGCTGTTAAGATGTACAGTGGGAGGCAAGTGTGCTGGCTTATGCCTATAATCCTAGCACTTCGGAAGGACTACTTTAGCTCAGGAGATTGAGACCAGCATGGGCAACGCAGCAAGACCTCATCTTTACCAAAAATAAAAAAAAATCAGCCCGGCATGGTGGTGTGTGCCTGCAGTCTCAGTTACTTGGGAAGCTGAGGTGGGAGGATTGCTTGAACCCAAGAGTTTGAGGCTGCAATAAGCTATGATCATGCCACTGTACTCTAGCCTAGGTGACAGGGTGAGACTGTCTAAAAAAAAAAAAAAAAAAAAAAATTTCCAGTGTCTCTCCTCTAGGAACCATATTGTTTAAGAAACGATTTTACGGCTGGGCGCGGTGGCTCAAACCTGTAATCCCAGCACTTTGGGAGGCCGAGACGGGCGGATCACGAGGTCAAGAGATCGAGACCATCCTGGCTAACGCGGTGAAACCCCGTCTCTACTAAAAAAATACAAAAAACTAGCCGGGCGAGGTGGCGGGCGCCTGTAGTCCCAGCTACTCAGGAGGCTGAGGCAGGAGAATGGCGTAAACCTGGGAGGCGGAGCTTGCAGTGAGCTGAGATCGGGCCACTGCACTCCAGCCCGGGTGACAGAGCGAGACTCCGTCTCAAAAAAAAAGAAACGATTTTACTCCAATTAGCTGGGTGTGACAGCACTCGCCTGAGGTACCAGCTACTCAGGAGGCTGAGGTAGGAGAATCGCTTGAATCCAGGAGGCGGTAGTTGCAGTGAGCCGAGATTGTGCCACTGCACTGTAGCCTGGGCAACAGAGTGAGACCGTGTTTCCAAAAAAAAAAAAAAAGATAGACAGTGGGGATCAAGGCAGGCCCGAGGCATACTCAGGTGGGAGGAAGTAGATATTTGAGGAAGCAGAGGAGGTCATTTGGTAGGAGGATGGTGCAAAGCAGCCAGGCTAAGTCATGTTAACAGGGAGACTAAGGAAGGAGCATTCATCATTTGCTGATGCTGACTGAGCTCCTTTAAGCTGCCTTGAATATGGAACCACCTTCCAACTGCATATCAAGGAGCCCGTCATAACACTATTAGTAGTAAGGATGGTGATGATAGTAAACACAGACATAACATTTACTATGAGTCAAGTAGTATTCATTCTATACTTATTAACTCATGAATCCAGACAATAAGCCTATGAAACCAAGAGGATCTCTACTAGATGAAGACACTGAGGCATAGAAAGGTTGAATAATTTGTCTACAGTCCCACAACTGGTAACTGGTAGCTTTGGTCCCAATTGCCCTGGTTCCAGTGACTGTGCATACAACCATTACACGCTATTGCTTTTATTCCTGGATTACCATGGAATTCCATGTGTTTCTGTCCACAGTATCCTTCATCCCTTTATCTGAGCTTACTCAAGTAGATCTTTATTCCATGCAACCAATTGTACATGACTAGGATAGAAACTGGTATCAGGATTGATGCTGTAAAGAATGGACCCTTGGAGAGAATGTCTGGTGTGTGCAATTGGCTCTGGCGTACAGCACAACAGAAGACTCTAGACATCCCCCCATATCTGGGAGTGAAATACAAATAAACTGTTACATGCAAGAGTGAAGGAGCTAATTAAACTATGGCTTATAGGTTTTTGAGACTCAGACTCTAAGCCCAAAAATGGCAACTCTTTAAAGGGCTTTCTAGGTATTGCCTTTGATCAGTGAGGAGGGAATAAGGAGTATCAGAGTGGTAAAATGTGTTGGTTACTTTTTACGGCCCTAAGTAAAATGCAAGGAAAAAAAATGCGACAAGTTCCTATCCCAGGTGCCTCAGCTGGAACACAAGGAAAATTGTTTTATCTTATAACAGTGGTTCTTAAACGTAAGCATGACTTCAAATCACTTTGAGGGCTTTCTAAAATACAGATTGGCAGTCCTACCTCAACCTCCAGAGCTTCTGATTTAGTAAGTCTGGTGTAGGGTCCAAGAGTGTGCATGTCTAGCAAGTTCCCAAGTGATGTGCACGCCGCTGGGCCAGAGTCCACACTTTAAGGACCACTGCCTACAGCATAAAGCCCTTTCCTCTCATAGTTGAAAGGCAATCAAAAATTACACCATAGAAGTTCCAACCATGTTAGGTTTCCATGGTCAAAAGTAACTCTGATCGGCAACACCAGAAGCCTGGTATTCCAATGAATGGAAGTACCTGGGAAGAGCTGAAGGAGTGAAGGACACTATGTAACCTAAAACTAAGGAAGGAAGGGGCCCTGACACATCAGGCATTAAGAAAAAGACAATGGTTGCCGGGCGCGGTGGCTCAAGCCTGTAATCCCAGCACTTTGGGAGGCCGAGACGGGCGGATCATGAGGTCAGGAGATGAGACCATCCTGGCTAACATGGTGAAACCCTGTCTCTACTAAAAATACAAAAAACTAGCCAGGCAAGGTGGCAGACGCCTGTAGTCCCAGCTACTCAGGAGGC
The DNA here is from genome assembly GCF_002776525.5 of Piliocolobus tephrosceles. Taxonomy (NCBI): domain Eukaryota; kingdom Metazoa; phylum Chordata; class Mammalia; order Primates; family Cercopithecidae; genus Piliocolobus; species Piliocolobus tephrosceles. The sequence goes on along the minus strand of NC_045443.1, from coordinate 91,598,145 downwards.
TGAGGCAGGAGAATGGTGTAAACCCCCGAGGCGGAGCTTGCAGTGAGCTGAGATCCGGCCACTGCACTCCAGCCTGGGCGACAGAGCGAGACTCCGTCTCAAAAAAAAAAAAAAGAAAAGAAAAGAAAAGAAAAAGAAAAAGACAATGGTTAAGAGAGTGTGAGGTGACCAGACTCCCATAAAGTGTTGCTGCTGAGTATTGAAAACATTTCCAACACGATTCTCTACGATCCTTCATTTATTCATTCAACAAATATTTCTGAAGTCCCAACTACATACTGGGTACTATGCTAGGTATGGGGGGTTCAACAGAGAACACCCTTTGAGATCATGTATAGGACTGCATGCTCAGAACACCAACACTGTCTAGAAGTTCACAGTTAAGAAACTACAATCCTGCCAGAGTCAGAACTTCAGGTGGTCACCAATGCAAACCTAGAAACTCAGCTCACAACTAAGGATTCTCTGCTGTATCCTATGCCTGTGTCCACAAAAAGCTGGTCTTAGCATAGCAGTTGTAAGGGGCTAGCTTGCTCCACACAGGATAGGGTTGACACCAGGACCTAGTGTCCATGGTGACAGACCGTCCATGGCAGTGGACATGTACACGTTATTGCATGTAATAATTATGTAACTCTTCGTGCCTTGGTTTCTTTATTTAAAGTGGGGAATCCCATTTCCCTGATAGCAATTTTCTCTGGATTCATGAGTTAATGTGTATAGAATAAGCACTACTTGACCCATAGAAAATGCCATGTGCTTTGGCTGTCTTTTCTATCATCACCATCATGATAACTAATAGTAATAGGATAGGGCTCCTTAATGTAGACTTATAAGGTGGTTAAAAGTTCAGGTCCTAGAGTTGGACCACCCAGGTTCTAAATCCTCTGCTATTTTCCAGCTATGGAACCTAACAGAAGCTCTCTGGGTCTTACTTTTTCTCATCTCTAATCATCATGATAACTACAGTCCTTGCCCCATATGGTGAATGAGAATCAACAGAAAATAAGGCATGTAAATTGCTTCACACAAAACCTGGCCATAATAACTATTCAGTAGATAGTAGCTATGATTGCTTTCCCCCTCTTTCTAAGTGGGTGCTGTCACTGCAATTGTCCTTTTTGAATCCATTTTTGCATATCATATGTATATATGAGGGTAAAATCACCATCTAGTCTATAGACTGCAAAATGGCTTGACAAAATCATAACAGAAACTGGAAGAGAAATAAACATCACAGGAAGACTGCGGATTTTGAGGTCAATAGGCTGCATCACCAAGTGGAACTGGGATGTCACTTCTCCACACATGTTCCTTGGGTTGCTGTCTGTTGGACAGCATGTGAGCATTCTGTGGTTGTCTGCATGACAGTTAAATTATGTCAGGCTTTAGAATTATGTAAGTGTGGAAGAAGGGGGTATGTCTCCCTACAAAAGGGTAGAATGAACTAGAGAACAAATTAGAATGACCTAGAGTCCTGTGGACCAACACTATAGGAAAACATACTACCTTCAGTGTCTACAGAGGGGTGGCTGCCATGTTTAAACCACGAGTGACCCCAGAACTCAACAATAGTGGCCAAACAAGTCTGCAGCAATCAGACTCCACAAACTCGAACACAAACACTTTCTATGGATCACATTGGTGTAGTGAGAGTTCAGAAAGGGAGGAAGTCAAATTAATTAACTTGTGCATAATTAAAAACATTCATTTCTATACTAATCCAAGCACAGGTATGTTATTAAAAAGAATGAAAAAGGCCGGGCGCGGTGGCTCAAGCCTGTAATCCCAGCACTTTGGGAGGCCGAGACGGGCGGATCACGAGGTCAGGAGATCGAGACCATCCTGGCTAACACGGTGAAACCCCGTCTCTACTAAAAAATACAAAAAACTAGCCGGGCGAGGTGGTGGGCGCCTGTAGTCCCAGCTACTCCAGAGGCTGAGGCAGGAGAATGGCGGAAACCCGAGAGGAGGAGCTTGCAGTGAGCTGAGATCCGGCCACTGCACTCCAGCCTGGGTGACAGAGCCAGACTCCGTCTCAAAAAAAAAAAAAAAAAAAAAAAAAGAATGAAAAAAAGGAAAGAGATCACATGAAGTTCTAAAACACAACCCAATATTAGAGGCATGTACTGCCTTCTGAGGTTACCCTCTAGCCTCAACCCCACATCCTGGGGAGGTTGTTTGCTGCCGATGTAAATAGGGGACCTTCCCGAAAGTTCGAGAAGTCCTGGGGTGGTGGGAAGAGTAGAGATGTAGACATTGGAAGACTTGGATTAAAGGTGGAGGGCTCTGGCACTTATCTCACTATCTTGAGCAAGTTGCTTAACGGATCTTTAGCCTCCTCATCTGGAAAATGAGATGATCCTCATAGAATCAACCTTAGACTTGATGCTGGGCTCAAAAGAAATAATACATGTGGAAGTGCTGTAAAAATATCACAGAAGATTATCAGAGAGAGAGTCTACAGAAATCGGTTGCCTTAGCACATTTGAGAGCTGCAGTTAACCTGCTATAATTGTGAAAGTGGATTCAAAGTTGGTGGCAAGGCAGGAAAAGTAAACGGTCCAGTGTGTAAACAGCTGAGTACACACTCACTGCACAAGCATCTCGTAAATTACTCCTTAGCAGAAGCTGAAGGGGAGGAGGATCATTGATAAGAGGTAAGAGAACCAGGAAGCGGGAAAATACAACCCAGTCAGTCCCATCACTTTTCTACCTATGGTTGATTGAAGATGGAATATAAGAGGCAGCTAGGAGGAGAGGGAGAAAGAAGGCAAGCGAATCCAGCCGCTTGTGCCTTGCAGCCTGTGGATTACTGTTAAAATTACCCTGTCTGCTCTAAAGGAATCGCTGTTGGAATCTATTGAGGTTCCCTCTAGAGTGTGTCAAGTCCTGCTCCTGTCTTAGGCACCCATAATTCAGCACACCTTTTCAAAATCACATTCGAGACCTGAAAATAAACTGCAGAACAAATGCAATCAAATGACATCATTCTTCTGAGTGACAGCCAGGGGCACACCGATCCCATGACCCCGTTACACAAGGTTGCAACCTGCTATTGTCCTTTCAGTGGCAAAATCAGTGGCACCCAGCACAGAGCATTGCTTACACTCGCAGGCATCAAACAAATATTTGTTGAATTGAATATCTTCTCTACCTATTTAATAGGTTAGAAAATTGTCAGCTTTTTCATCAAAACTACCACCCTTTTTCATTCAAACTCCTCTTGAAATTCAATTCCATTAAGGCTTTTCAATGCATACTAGCAGCAAGGAATTTACTTAAATGAAAAAAAAAATGCAAAACTCCAAGCTCCCACCTGTGCAGCCATGACATGCTATTGTTTGAACCAGCGTATATTATTTAACTTGGCTAACAAGCTCAGGGGGTACAGACCCTGTCTTTCAGAACACACAACTCTGAGCACACTGGGAGTTCTTGATAAATAGCAGCAGCAAGAAATGCTGTGGAGGGACTCATTTTAATTATTTATTTTTCCAGTTCCAGATTTTTGGCAGCATGTGTTTATCCCTTGCTTGATTTCCAAGGGGCAGCTCTCTCGCAGAAGCTCCTGTAAAGAAGGATAAACAGCTCCACGACTTCCTCTGCCACTGCCCTCCCCATCCCGGCACAAGCAGGAACACCTGATTGAGCCAAAACGTGGATTTTGAGTGCCTTCAAGATGCTGGCTGGGTTTGGAAGGGAACTGAGTCTTCCAGGACCCAATAGGTAGAGAGACGCAGTCAAGAGAAATGTTTTGGCTCCACACATCGACACAGCTGTCAGATGGCAAGCTTGGACTTCCACCCTTATTACCTGCTGTGGGCCTCTGAGCTGGCTTGTCATTAACCCCAGAGACCAAGTGTGTCTAAAGCTGGACACAAAGTAATATTTCGGGGGTACTTTCAAGTCTTTCAACAGAGAAGTAGGAAACGATGATTTTACCAAACTTAAACCATTAGATTATAAAGATCTAATAAAGACAGGAATCAAATATTAAATTATATGTGTACAGCAACAGTAAGTCATTTAGGAGGCAAGTATTTGTTTTTACATATTTTTAAAAATTATACCAGTAACAAAGGCATTATGTGTGTGTCCCAGCACACAGCTTGACAGGCAAAGAAGCAGCAGCAAGTGACCGTCCTAAGAAGCCTTGTAAAAGAACCCCTGGTTTTTTTCTCCCTGGCTCATAGGGCTAATATTTGGTAAGATGTGCTTTGCAGAGAAAGAAGGGGGTGGGGGAAGCTGTCCTTCTATACACATATTAATATACCTGGGAGCCAACGTGCCCCTGTACCAACACATTTTCCAAGTGGTGACTTCTCCCCTTCCTCTCTGACTCATTTTGTACCAAAACAATGGCAACACCTGTAGCCGTTAATTTCTGCGCTTTGATTTTTTGTCCAGTTATAAAGGAGGCTCTCAGCAGGCTCCCCTCTCAGGAGCCATATGTGGAGTTGATGTGCCAGCCGCCTTGGAAGGGAAACGGCCTCCGGAGAAGTGCACAATGGCCCCATAATCCCCATCAACTGGACCCTCTTGAACTGCCTCTTTATTTTCCAGTCAAAGAAATGCCAATCTCAAGATGAAAGCTGTGGCTGCCCTGGGAGCCCAAGGGAAACCTGTGTCGCTTGCCTGGTTCAGCCCAAGGGTGGTGACTCTGAGTTCTGCCATCTAGTCTCGCAATCTGGAGCCCAGAAACTGTCTGTAGTACCCCCAACACTCTCCCTTGCGCTCCCCTCTAGGATGAGGCTTTTACCACAAGGCCATCTCCCGCCCAGCCTCTCCCAGCGGCTGGCGACCACAGCGCACCCTGAGCAGAGCCACGGCCCCGCCCCCTCGCACCGGGTCATGCCGGGGGTTCGGTTCCAGCGCGAGCCTCTTTTGCAGGCTGGCATTTCTCCACGCTGAGCGGGCTAGCAACACTTCAGACCACAGCACTTGCGTTGCCGGTGGGGGGCGGAGACAGGGGGCCACAAAGGCTGGGGTGTGGCAGGGAGCCCTTTAGGTTCAATGGCTTCTCTGCCGAGGGCACTGTGTTTGCTAACTGTTGACCAAGAGAGTCAGACCCACACGCCCGCTGGGACTACACAGAAGGGGCACAGGGAAGTCTGGAGAAGCGAATGGGAAAGAGGGGCTGCGCGAGAAGACTCAGCCCCAAACAAGCGTCCCCGTTTGGATAGGGAAGGATGGCACTGGGATGCATCCACTAGAGTTTTGAGTCTAACTCCAACCCTCCCCGCCCCCCTTTTTACGCTCTCCCTTTGGGGACCTCAGGCCGTGCTCCAGGTCTCGGGGACCGTCCGAGAGGAGCCTTCGGACGGCCGCCCACGGTGTGAACCTGAGCCCTGGTAAATATCAACCGGATCTACCCCCGCCCCGCCGCTCGCCCCCAGCTCGTTCTGCCTCGGCGGAGGCGGCGGCTCCCCGGCAGCAGCGCTCCCCGAGGCGCCCCGGGGGCAGGACTTACGCAGTGGCTCTCGGCCGTCTTGAAGTCCCAGCTGACCCTCTTGGCGCGCGCCTGGATCTCACTCATCCTGAAGAGGCAGAGCGCCGTAGTGGTGGGGGAGCGCCGCTCCTGGCCCTCTCCCGCGGCCGCGCTGAACACTCCCGCCCAGACGTCCAGGGCCTCCACTAGGCTGGAGGAGAGGAGCAGGCGGCGGCCGTCGGGGTGGCCGTGGCCGCAGTCGAGGGACGCCTGGCCCTGGAACAGCACCTCGGTGCTCTGCGCGATGCGCGCCATGCTGGGCCAGCCGGTGGCAGCGCCGCTCGTGTAGTTGTAGGGGTAGTAGGGGAAGTAGATGCTGCCGTTCCAGAGAAAGGCGTCTACGAAGTGCAGGCTGCCCGCGCCCTCGCACAGCTTGAGGCGGCCCAGCTCCTGCGTGGCCAGGCTGCGCCCCTCCGTGTCCTTGAGCGCGATGGCGGTGTCGTGATCGGATGCCGCGGGGTTGCAGCGGCTCGCCGTCTCCGGCTCAGGCAGCACGTAGGTGGCGGCCACCGCCAGGTACCAGCGGTTGTTCTGGCCCGCGCGGTACACCACGCCGGCCGTCGAGCCCTGCGGGTGGCACGACACCACCTCGGTGCCGTTGCGCAGGGAGCTGCGGCTCAGGTTGCCCAGGGGCCGCACCTCGCAGGCGCCCCGGTCGAAGGTCCAGCCGGTGAGCAGCAGCCCCCCGAGGCCGGCCGCCCCCTCGCGGTAGGGCAGCAGCAGCTTGCTGAAGCTGCTCCCGGGCCGGGGCCGCGCGGGGGGCGCCAGCGAGACCGGCTCCGTGCAGTTGCCCGCTTGGTCCCGGTACAGGCGCGAGAGGCTGTGCTCCAGGCTGTAGTCCAGCTGGTCCAGGCAGCTGCCGCTCGCCACGAACAAGCCGTCCTCCCGGCTCGCTGCGATGGCTCCGATGGTTTGCTCCGACCGCCACACGGGCTCGTCCGCGCCCCGGCCGGGAGTCGCCAGTGCCAGCAGATAGGCGAGCAGGGGCAGCGGCGCTGCGGGGCGCGGGGGGCGCGGCGGCGCCTTCCTCCGGGAGACCTCCATGGGGCTGGGGGGGCCGCCCCCGGGCAGGGCGCGCGGCGGCGACGGCGGCTCAGGCGCGCGGCAACGGAGACGCGGGCGGCGGCGGCGGCGGCGGTTCCTGCGCGCGCTCGGGCTCCCGCGGCCGCCCCATCCCCGCAGCTCACCCGGGAAGGAGAGCGGGGAGGGCGGCGCGCGGCGGGCTCGCTCCGGCAGCCTGTGCAGCGGCGGCGGCGGCAGCAAGCCCTGCGCGCTCCGGCACCGTTTCCTCCTCGCCCTCCTTCGCCGGAGAGTTCCTGTGTGCAGCGCTGGCGCTCGCGGGGAGGCGCGGAGGGGAAGGGAGGGGACGGGCGGAGAGGAGCGAGGCGGGCGGGGAGGGCTGGAGAGGTTGGGTGCGCTTGTGCGTTTCACTTTCCCATTGTGAAAGTGGGATGCAACTGGCCCCCTTCCTCATCCTCTTCCTCCTCCGCCCTCCGCCTTCTGCCCGCCCGCCCGCCCTCCCTCCACGCCCATCTCCCCTCCCCTCTTGATTCGGTGAGATAGGGAGGAGGGAGGTCTCGTAATTTGGGTTACTGTGTAGGTGGCCTCTTTCATCTATTCATAACAAAGCTCAGCCGCCCGCCACGGCCGCCGCGGCCGCCACCATCGCCCCCTTGGCTCGCCTGGGGCTCCCGGGGCGCGCTAACGGCGCACGGAGCGGGCTCCCGCGGCCGTCCGCCCGCGGGGCTGCTCCAACGCCCGGTTTTGTTTACGACAGCAGCCGGGTCGGGGATACGCCAGGCGCGCGGAGCGAGGATCCAGGGTGCGAAGGGGTTGCAGCGGAGGCCCCGGGCTCGGGCCACAGGGCTGCCACGAGGGCGGCTGACAGGTGTGGAGAGGCGAGAGGGAGGCCCTGGGGAAGCACGCGGGAGATGTGGCCGAGCCGGAGACTCCGGGGACCAAGGCGCCCCTGTGCCAGGGTGTGGGTTTCCCCGGGTCTGATGAGTGAGGTGGCAGAAAGGCAGGCGCCACACTCTCGTTCTGGACAATCCCCAGGGCTGGAGCGCCCATATTTGCAAAGGTTCTCTAATCTCCCTTGGCAACAGAGTCCCAGGCTCTCAAGCCTAGCGCTTGGAAAGTTCTGCTCACCATCTAACCTAATGAGCGGGGCTAACATTTACTGAGCACTTACTACGTGCCAGGTGCGCTTGTAAATTCACCACATGGGTTAAGACTCATACTTCTCATAACAGCCCTATTAATTAGTGACTGTTATTGTCATCCCTACTTAGTAGTCCAGGAGAATGATTATGGAAAGGCTATAGAACGTGCTGGCATTCTACTTCTGGTAGGTATCAGAGCCGAGATTCGAATCCATATCTAGCCCCAGCACCTCTTACATACCTGGCTCTAGTTAAGTGCCACCTGTGGCCATTACCATAATCCTCCGGAGATCATTCTCTGTAGTGAGACTGAAAAGTTCCTCAAGTTAAATGCACCAACCAGCCCGCGCCCTGCCTTCTACTATTAGACCCAAGTACCCGTATTTCCCTCGAGGCTCTCCATCTGTCTCATCATTACCCACTTTTATCCTTTGGACCCCCTGAGGTCTCAGCACCTCACCCAGAGGGTGAATAACAGCTGGGTTGCCCCCACAGCCACCAAGAATTCCACCAATGATTCCACCGGGAATCATTGCCCACTGGGGAATAGGTTCATGATTTCTCGGAATGGGGCTTCCCAGAGGATGCACAAATGCCTCCCAGCTTCCTGGGGCAGCTGGTGGCCCCATCAGCACCCTTACAGTCTGGCAGGTGAGCCAGCGGGCGCATAGGGGTGGAGGGTGCTGGGGACCTCTATGGATTGTTGGGAAATGATCTCTGTTCCTTCCCAGGCTATTTCCAGACCCGAGGCCCCAGGGAGGGCAATTGGCTGCTATCTCCTTTCTTCCTTCCCTCCAAGTTCCCCAGCTCTAGATGCAATCTGTTTTGGGAAGGGAAAGGAATGAGGTGGCTTTTGTCCCATGCTGAGTCCTGCTGAAGGTTGCAAGTTTCAAACTTCAACAGTGCTTCAAGTTCTCCCTAGTGCTGAGTGATATGGCAGGAGTTCTGGAAGGCTTAAGGAGAGAAGGGTGAGGTGGAGGGAGGGGCGGAAGAGAAGTGTAAGTTTCTGCTCTAGAAGTGAAGTTCAAGGATCCTATCATTTCAGCAGTGGCTCTCATACACTAAAGTCAGAGTGGTCATCTTTTCATTCGTAAGCCTTTCATTTGCAGTTGGATAACATTATCTTTGCCTGGCAGGAGGCAGAAAATGTCTTCCCACGAGATACGAGGTTACCCTTTGTGCTGTGATGATGGTGTTGGAGTGTCCATAAGGAGAAGGGAAAGGAGAAAGGCCTGAAGTACCCGGTTGGTGTTAATCGGGACATCTCAGGCAAGACAAGTCAGATGTTTCACCTACTCCAAAATATCTGGCCTTGCTCCCCCACTCCCTGCCCTCCTGGAATGCTTTCAGAATTTTTGCACCGCTGGAAGTGGGAAGATCAATATTTTAAAAACCTCATCCGAAGCTCAGAGACCCCCTCCACAGCATAGTAGGGGATTTATGCGCTGGTGTTTTGACAGTTTTCCCTGTGACTGATGCAGAACTCAGTGACCTTCACTGGCTCCGTGAACCGGTGGTGGCAGTGTCGTTATGTGCTAAGAAGCAACAGTTCAATTCCATTCCAGAGATAGTTTTACTTCACTGGTAACCAAGTCATTTCTCTAAGTCCCGTAGAGTTGGTACAATCAGTTGCAGACCATCTTGGGAGCTATTTGGATTAAACATCCTCTGTGGTGCGGCATTTTGATCACTACTCAATTCATTGCCGCTTCATTTTGAAAAAGAAACAACATCTTAAAAATACTACCCACAAGAAGTATAAATGGCTTTGATGGCTACAGTTCCCTGCCATTCTACTGGGACCATAAGCCCCACTCTTAAGAGTGGGCTTCTTTTTCCTCCCATTTAATTGTATGCAGACTCCTACGGTGAAAGAAATCAGAATCTGTGCTAACTTTTTGGCATAAAAATGTAGGCGACGAGGAAGCATATAAATGCATTCTTTGCTGATTCTACCCCCATTTTGTACAAATATGTTTGCCCCTTCCCAATTTTCTTGTGTACTAAAGCTCCACCTTCAGGACACAAGTTCACATTTGAAAAGTGTGGGAAATACGAACAACTGAAATAAATATTTAGGCATGCGGGTTCTGTATCTCTTTGATCACTTTCTCTTGGACACCACCATCTGGCCCAGGGGTGCACGTCCCCTTGGTGACAAAGCTTTCCTCTCCAACTGGCCGAGCCCATCTCGTTGGGTGTCACTTATAGCACATTTCGGAACTCCTTGTAACACAACTGGCTGAAACCCAAAAAAAAAAAAAAAAAAAAAAAAAAAGATGGTGCAGATTTATCCTCCAGACAGAGGCCTGCTACCACGGAAACAGGCAGTTCAGGCCGATTCTGAGCAGTTTTATTTGCAGCGTTCACTAGATGGGAAAGTCTTCATAATGAGAAAGTATCAACTCCCTCAGGCACCGAAGGCAATCTGGGTTAACCAGGCCATCCACAATCAGACTCATTTCTGGTGGACAGGACTTTATAGATTCAGTGGTTTCCTGCTGGGGCCCAGGACATTAAGAACTGTTCAGTAGGCAATTGGTCACAGTCACAAGATGGCTATCATTGGTGCTTCAGTTTTCTTTCTGATTTTCTTCTTTTTCCCCCCATCTGACAGTGGTCTGTAGCATTACTTGGCTGGCAGAGATTGAAAGCAACTGAGAATATTTGTTCCGGTGGTCAGTGAATTCTCTGTAAGCCTCATCTACATAGCTACAACCCCCTGTGCAGAATTTGGGAAATTCCCCCTATGCAGAATTGGGGAATAGCACCTGTATTGTCCTCTTAGGTTTTAAGCAGACCACTTCTTCTTTCCTCCACAGCTTTGCTGATATCTATGTGGTCTTCCACATCGAGGCCCTTATCAAAGCTCCCAGGCCCTTTTGGTGGCTGACAGGAAAAAGAAATGAGCCAGTCTCCTTTCTAGTCTGCTGATGAGTAGATGGTTGAAAGAAGATTAGAGGAAGAGCTGTTTAATAAGTTCGCACTGGTGCTGAGAGACGAGTTGGACACAGTTCAATCAACATAAAAAGTCTCTCTGACATGGCACAGTTAAGATGTGGCTGAAGGAACTCAGTGCCTCATCTTGTCTGCCCACCTAACATGGCCCCAGAAAATTGTGGGCATTCTTATGCTTGGTGATAGTGCCCCCATGCCATGGTTTAAAGTAAGGAAGACTTGTGGTGTTCCTTCAGTAGGTGGGACTTGGGGGTCATTTCCAGTGTTACAGTTGTCATCTTTCTCTATGTCATGATTTAATAGCTCATGGTCATTCGCCAGCAGAGTGCAAATGTACATTGGAGGGTGTAGTGGAACGTACAAGAAAATGATTCTTTACTCAAAGTCCAATGCCTGTCTTTAAGCTAAATAAGAGCCTTCACTCCCCTTTAGGGAGGGATGAGCTATTGCCTATGGAAAGGACATAAAATGTCAGATGTGTTTAAGAGACTGCGGAGTCTAGGACATCACCTTAGCATTCTAGCACCTCACTTCTCAGGGAGTATGTTTAGTGTCATGAAGTTTCTCTCGAGCCTTTTCTCCAAAACATTCACCAAAACCTAAGAATCTGAGACAATTACTGCTTGAAAGCAAAGTATGGTAAATCATCAGCCATCACAGCGTTTTTCTAGACTGGCTGGAGTTCACCCTGCATGAAGTATGCAAACTCATCAGTAAATTACTTCTTCAGATTTGGGGAATCTCTGTAACTTGAGCAGTCTCTTGAACATCACGCTTTTCTCTGATATTCATGGGATTCCAGTCTGTCCCTGCTTGTATTTTCCTTGCTGTTCTTCAGAAATAAGGAGCCAAAAGGGCATCAAGGACTAGACACAAAACGCTGATTCCTCTTTAATACGACGTTGTTTCCCGTGTCTTTGCACTCCCATCACAGCTCTGAGACTCGCTGTCAGCGTAATCCTAGACTCTGAATCCTCTGATAACTGGCAGCTTGGCATAAACCCATTCTAAGAGAAGAGCTGCCAGAAACCAGGCCTTCATATTAATAATAACTCCAACTCTTGAAATGAATAGCAGAAGATAAGATAAACACGCAGATAACTTCACAGCCACTTGTACTTCCGCTTCCTTGAGATTCTGGTGGGGAGATGCTCTGAGCTGACAATAAAGTTGCTGGACTTCGCAGTGAGCCCGCTGGTGCTCTCCACCAAGCTCGTGTGCCTTCTCATTCTTATGTCCTTGCCACTCCCTAGAAAATAGCCCTACCAAGGTGGGGAGGAAGCAGCCAGTATCAGCTCTAAACATGGGCTTTTGTGGTCGGGAAACTTGGCATATGGCCCCAAGGTTGGGGCAGCCCAGCTCATCACCCATCCTGGGGAAGCCCTGGGAATATGGCAGTTCAAACAGCATCTCTCAGGCACTCAGCCCCTTGCACAAAATCCCAAATGCAAAGTTCATGGAAGACCGTTTGCATCACCCTCCTGCCCCTATTCTTTTCTTTTCTTTTCTTTCTTTCTTTTTTTTTTTTACAAAGCCTTCATTCAAGTATGACTGTCATACAAAAATCCATACCTATTTATTGTATACAACATGTTGTGTTTGGAGATAAGTCTACACCGTTGAAACCATCACCACAATCTCTTCCACCCCTTCCCTAGTCCTCCCTATTTATTTCTTCTTCCCCATCTGTGCTGAATAGTCTCTTCTTCTCCCTGCAGACCATTTCCCCACTCCTCCCCCTTTTGCTGGAGACCCAGAAGTTTGACATTTATGGACATCACTCTTGCCTTTTGGCTTCTGGTTGGATTCAGCCAATGGGAAGCCCCAGCCGGAGATCTAGGGGTGGACAGGTAGGGTGAAGTTTGAATATTTATTCTCCCAGCTCCCTCCCTGCCAATCTATGCATTGGCCATGGCTGTGTCCCTCTCCAAGGCCACAGCTCCTGTGGGCAGTCCTCTCTCACAGCTACACTGTAGCCACAGCCTTCCGTGGGCCCAGTAACCACTCCCTCACCCTCCTCCTCAGACCTGTGGGATTCCATGCTTGTCGCTGTGGCTGGCCTCTGCTGGTCTCTCTTCATCCTGGCATGGCTCAACCATGGTACCTCCATTCATGTATCACCTGTTTGATACATTTGATCACCTGTTTGATATCACCTGTTTCCTGCCAGAATCATAACAAACCAATCTATCTCCAAACATGGATCTAGAAGTGACCCCAGATGATGTTTAAACCTGTACATTCACTTTGTCCACTGATGGAAAGCAGAAAGGCTGCTAGTCAAAATGGAACTCCTTTGTTTCCAAATGGTTGGTTCCCCTGAATCTGGCAATGGAAAAAAGCTACATTTTTATTCCCTTTGCACAGGCTTTCCTACACTAAATTCAACCCGGTGATACAGATGGAAACCTGGCTGGGTAGGATTTTTTTTTTTTTTTCAGTTAAAACATAAAACTAAAAGAATCTTAAAAGTAAATCAGAACTACTGGGGACTAAGGGTTCAGAAGGTGGTGGGGGCAGAGGGTGGTTATGATCTCTAAAATTCTGCTGAACGTTTGAAATATATTTTCAAACAAGATACAAAACCAAGCATGCCGCTTTTTCCTTTTTAGACATTTCTCCTTAAGTCTGAACTCCAGCAGTCCCTTCAATAAAGTTGAGAAATTCCATTGATATTCATTATTACCAAAGCAGGATTGTTAAGACATTGCTATACTTCCTCATCTCCACACCTCACCCCATGCCACCCCCTACTAATAATGAAGAGATAAATTGGATGCTTTTGGTTCCTTTATACTCAAGGAAGCCGATGTAGTAGAGAAACCCTCTAAAGATGCCACTTTTTTTTTTAGGAGGTTTTTCTTTTTTAAGTTTTAAAATATGTAGAAAAGTAAACCCATGTCTGCATAAGTTCCCAACCCCCATTTCTCCAAGCTTCTGGAAGGTGAGCCTGGTGGGCACCCTCAGCTCCTTAGCGTTTCCCAGCTGGCCCCTGAAGACAGAACTTCCCTTCTAGCCTCTGCTGCTGTAAAGCCCCCTCTGCCCACCTCCCCCTGCAGCCTCCCTTCCCACCTCACCCAAGACTTATTGCTAAAAGGAAGGAAGAGAAATGAGAACAGCCAGCACACCCAACTGTCCTCTCCCACCCCCACACTAAGGTCCCTACCCCTGACGCACAAAGGGCAGGGCCCAGAGGCCAAACCCCAGCAGACTAGGAGGCAGCCATTCCAGTCCTGGCCACGAAGCAAAAGTGGCCTCAGTCCAGCTCAAAGGCCCCTGAGCCCAGGCCATGGACCCAGGAGACAGGCCCAGCTGCCAGGAACACATGCAGAACCTATAAGTCTGGGCTGAGCTGTCGGCAGCTCTAGGTCTTGGAAAGACCTGGCAAGAGCCCTAGCCCCTCTGTCCTCAGTGACACCAGAGATGCCTGGGGATGGCCAGCAAAGGGGTCCTGGAGCCTGTGGTTGGTGGAGGACCTCAGGATTCAGAGTGAGGGCACTGGGGGCTCCACTCAGGGTGGATGGGGGCTGAGGGCCAGGACGGGCACTGTGGCAGGAGACAGCCAGAGCAGGGAGGATGAGAGGCAGTGGGGCCTGGCTGGGGGCCAACCGGGGCTGGAGGAAGCGGCCCTGTTGCATTGTGGGTGGCTGTCAGAGCAGGGGGGGAGCCATGGGCAAAGGGGGCCTCAGGGGGGGGGGGGGGGGCGGGGGGGGGGGGGGGGGGGGTGGAGTGGGGGTGGTGCAGGGGGCACTGACCGGAGCACAGACATGGAGACCGATGGAATCTGGACCTCATCATCTTCTTCTAGGGCTGGGGCTGGCAAGGGAGCCCCTCTCCTAGCCTCGTCCATGGGGACTGTGGCTCCACGGGCCCCATCCTGCTCAGCCTCCCATTCCTGCAGCACCTCCTCCAGATTGAAGTAGTGCCGGTAGCTCACAAAGAAGGTCTTCACCTGGGTGAGAGTCTTGTTCCCGATCACCTCTGCAATAGTCCCAAAGTCTGTGCCATACCTACAGATGGCTTGGGCAGCCAAAAGCTGCTCCTCTGTGGTCCAGCAGAAGTTGAACTTGGTGTTGGCCTCCAGGGGGCGGAGTGGACCAATGCCGCCCTCCAGGGCTTGGCACAGGCTGCTGTTCCTCTGCTTTATGCTCTGTACCTCTCTCTTGAGGTCTCCACCATCGGGCGGTCTCTCTCTCAGGCCTCCTCGACCCTCTTTGAACTCATCACTGTCTTCTTTGTCCTTACAGCCCCTCAGCCGCCGGGCCTGTCCGTCCATCATGCCAGTTCGGCTGTGGGTTTTCTTCCAAGAGTAGTGATATTTCACCCAGGCTGGAAATCAACTTGTCGGGCAGCATCTGCTGGATCCACACTTGTCGTGGAAGCCAAAGTCCTGTTCAAACAACACCTTGTCCTCTACTGTCCACTCGTCAGGGAACGGGGTGAAGTTGGCCAGGTCGGCCAGTGACTTCTCCACATGGTGCTTATGCCACAAGAGCATGCCCAGCACCTGCTCAATGTTGTAGCTGTGCTTCTCCGTGGCCATCGCAATGTACTTGTCAGGCTTGGCATCCGACACACAGCGGTTGGGTGACCACACCAGCATCCCCTTCAGCTTCTTGTTGCTGTAGCATGTGAGGCTCTCAGGCTTGCTCTCTGGAATTACAGCCTGGTAATTGGTTCCAATGCGGATCATGCTGTCGTGTGAGTGCTCCTCCTCTCTGCTGTCATCCTCAGAGTGGGGCTAGATGCTGTCATCCTCAGAGTGGGGCTATCTGCCGTTGGGCACCGTGTTGGCCCGGCTGTGGGATTCATACTCGGCTTCTCCATCATGGAGGGCATTACCCCTCTCAACTGCCCCAGGGGGCGCGGCAGCCTTCGAGAGTGACAGTGGTTGCCGCACTTGCCCTGAGTGCCATGCCCGGCCTGGCCTGGAGAGGTCCCCACGTGCTATCTTCCATCTTGCCCCTGCCCCCAAGATGCTACTTTTCTAGAGGATACTTTATTTTTACCCCACTATGACTTCTGTACTTTAATCATCTGAACCAGTCAATTTGAAACCTGATTCCCCTCATTTATTGGACATTCTTAATGTTGATTAAATATTTATGCTGTCAGAGGCCTTTTTTCCCCACCATGAAACCTGCAAATTTGGAACATTCAGGAGCTTTCATTGTGAAGACAGGCACACTTACATTCATAACCAAATGGTCAAAGATGCATTTCTCATTCTCTTTGATTTGGTGGGAGGAGGAGGAGGCATGGGATGATGGCGAAAGGACAGGTGTGTAATCCTAGGGGCACAATCCTGGCAAACTGGATTTCTTGCTGACTGAGGACTGGACACAGAACTGTTCTGAGGCCAATTATCAATAAGCAGAATTGGCCTAAGTCAAGGGCCTCTTGTGGTTGTCCTATAACATTGTTGGAAGCCCGCCCACCTGGGTTCCAGAACTCATGGACCTAGGCTCCCACGTATTCATTCCCAGCCGTGAGGGAGGTAAGGTTTGCCTTGCCAGCACTCACAGTCCCTTACATGCCCAACTGATTCTACCACGACGGTGGCAATGGTGTCACTCCTACCACCCCGGCCCACTGGGCAGTCTGGTGTAATGATTAAGAGCTTGGGTCTCAGCACGGGCCACCCTGAGGGGCTGAGGTTTGCACAAGGGCACCCAGCCAAGGAGGAAAGAGGAATTAAAACCCAGCCTGTCTTCTGTTTACCAAACCTTGAACCCTGGCTTGGGGCTGGGTGTTCCCAAAGGAAGTGGCACCTTTTTCTTTGTACAAAGACTCTGTAGGCCAGCAGTGATCCCAGTCATGTCTAGGTTCCCAACCCTGTCCTACCACTCAGTAACTATGCAGGCTTGGGCTCTCTGAGCCTCAGCATCCTCAGTGTGGGTTGGAAAAATAGCATCCACCACATGGCATTTTGATGTGTATTAAATGAGATAATATGTGTAAAGCATTTAGCACAATGCTTGGCACACAGGAAGCAGCTCCATAAATAAAAAATATTATTGTTATGATTACCATTATTTTTACCAGGACTCTAATGCTATGTTAACTCAGCATTATTAGTATGAGTTTGCTAGGACTTGCCATAACAAAGTATCCCAGACTGGGTGGCAGTATATTTTCTCACAGACCTGGAGGCTGGATGTCCAAGATCAAGGTGTTGGCAGGGTTGGTTTCTTCTGAGGCCTCTCTCCTTGGCTTGTAGATGGTCATCTTCTCTCGGTATCTTCACATGGTCCTTCCTCTGTACATATCTGTGTCCAAATTTCCTCTTATAAGAACATCTGACACCAGTCAGATTAGATTAGTGTCCACCCTAACGACTTCATTTCACTTCTTTAAAGAGCCTACCTCTAAATACAGTTACATCGGAAGCTACTGGGGGATAGAACTTCAACGTATGAATTGGGGGGATGGTGACAATTCAGCCTGTAACACACCTATTCTCCATCCCAAACCCTATCCTTAAGAAAACATTGTAACTGGCATTTCTTGGGCACATGTTTCTGCTCAGTACTGAGCCCATTTACTTCAGTTTCTTCATTTCGTTTTTCCAATAACCTTATGAGTATTATCACATCATTTTGCAGATAAGCAAACTAAAGTGCAGAGAGCTTAATGACAAGCCAAGGTCCCACAGTACGGTAATGAACCCCTTCTTCTGGCCAAATCCATGTCTGCTACATCAGGTTTGCTAATGGATTCTCACCGTATGGTGTTAGTGGCTGATAACACTTAATCCGTTACCCTCCCTGGTGGTTCTGTTGCAGTAGCTGCTGGTGGCCAGCCAGCCACAGCAGAGCAAACACTCTGTCCTCATAGTCTCTTCTTCCATAAAGGTTTGCCTCACTTCCCATTCCTGTCTTCCCACTAGATGTCTCTGCCTCTTCATTTCTCACCTGTTGCACCATCCTGCCAATCCCCATATGTTCACAATTCATTTACCTGCCTCTTGGTCCTACTGGCTTGAGTTTCATGAAGGTTAAGAGGGGATGCCACTAGTGTTAAGAGTGGATGTGGGTTTTAGGTACATCAGAACCAGCAGGAACAGGGGAATGGCAACATCTAGAAGATCTGACCAAAGTGCAATCAAGTTTACATCTGTAATTGGTGGATGAGCTGCTCAGAGTCAAGTCATCTCAGGATATCAAGAAGATACATGCCCGGGCACGGTGGCTCATGCCTGTAATCCCAGCACTTTGGGAGGCCGAGGCGGGCAGATCACCTGAGGTCAGGAGTTCGAGACCAGCCTGGCCAACATGGTAAAACCCCATCTCTACTAAAAATACAAAAATTAGTCAGGCGTGGTGGTGGGTGCTTGTAATCCCAGCTATTCAGGAGGCTGAGGCAGGAGAATTGCTTGAACCTGGGAGGCAGAGGTTACAGTGAGCCAAGATCACACCACTGCACTCCAGCCTGGATGACAGGGTGAGACTCTAAAAAAAAAAGAAGAAGATCTGTGATTTCCAAATGGCATAAGGAATAGGTCAGAAAAGTAACAACAGGAGTAGGGAGTGGAAGGATTTTCAAGAAATGCAAGAAGGCCAGGGAAAGCAGCAGATTCAGGGGCAGGTACTTACAAAGAGGTGAGAAAGTGATCAGAAAAACAAGTTGGTATAAATATTACAAGCAAACAGAAGATAGGAAACAGGATGGCAGATGGCAAAGCTGCCCCTGTGCTTGGGAATAGTCCTTTTAAGCAAAGGAAGAAGCTTTATTAAATATTAAATTTTGGGGTATACTGCTTTAAGAAATTTACCATCGAAAAAGCCAGACTTTGAGAATAGGCAAGCATTACTAAAGCTTTATTACTAAACGCTATTTGCTGCCCATTGAATGTGTACCCCATGAATGCCATCAACTGTAAGGATGTGTGTGGGTATGTGTGTGAAATTTGATTAAGGGTCATAGATATAGTACAAAGCAAAGAATGCTAATGGCAGTAGTATTATTTATCTTTTTAGGCAGTAGCAGTATTTATATTTTAAGGTACAAGTCCTATCTTTTCAGCTAGACATTCAGCCTCTGAATGGGCTATGTGTTGTTAACAGTATTAGGATTATGAGATCATTTGATTGCAAAATAAAAGGTTATTCAAAAAACATTGCTGGTTGTATGTGAATGAGAGTGACAGAACTAAAACCCAAAAGGCAAAATATGATTGATGGAACCTCATTTTACCTAGTTTAGGAGAGACCCACAGAAGTGACACTCAAGTGCCTGTAGAAGGGGTGCAGTTAGCATGAAGGCATGAAAAGAGGGGCCTTGGCTGGGCACGGTGGCTCACGCCTATAATTCCAGCACTTTGGGAGGCCAAGGCAGGCAGATCACTTGAGATCAGAAGTTCAAGACCAGCCTGGCCTACATGGTGAAACCCTCATCTCCACTAAAAATACAAAAATTAGCTGGGCGTGGTGGCACACACCTGTAGTCCCAGCTACTCAGGAGGCTGAGGCAGGAGAATTGCTTGAACCCAGGACGTGGAGGTTGTAGTGAGCGGAGATTGTGCCACTGCACTCCAGCCTGGGCGACAGAGCAAGAGAGTGAGACTCCATCTCAAAAAAAAATAAAGAGGGGCCTCAAAGAAATAGGTAGTGACTGTGAGCACTTTTTTCTGGTTTTGTTGTTAAATAGACTGTGTAGGTGAAACAAAACACCATGGTAACAGGCTGGTGAGAAAGGGCCTTCCCGCTATATGGAGGGTTCTATGGCCTCAGCACACAAAATCCAAAGATGTTGCCCATAAACTGACCCCAGTGAGCAGATCCTACTAGCCCAGATAACTCTTTCAGCTTCATACTTGTCCAGCACTTAAACTTGTGCTCATCTTTGGACTCTTACCATCATTATTGTTAAAAATGACAAGTATTTATTAGGGGACTTTCATATGTAAGGCCTTATGCTAAGAGCTAGGAATATATTTGGTACTGTCTCCTATTGTTAGCAGTGGGATTTTCATGCTTCTTTAAATGAGCCAGGCTCTTTCAAGCCCCTGTGCTCTTGCATTTGCTGTACATTTCACCTAAAACACCCTTTCCATCTTCTCAGCTTTGTGAACTCTCACCTATCCACTAAGATCCAGTGTAAAAGCCTCTATCTCCTGGGAGTCTTCTTTGAAATTGTACTAGAATGCCTCTGCTAAACTATAAACTCCCATTTAAAAAATAAATAAAAATAGAAACCAAGTGCTACCTTATCTTCGTGCCCTCAGGAACTAGGCTCTGTATACAGTAAGTGCCCATTCATTTATTGCAAAATAGTGAAGTGTGTCTCCTTCATGCCAGGCTCTGTTCTAGCAGTGTAACTAAACTTACGTGTTGAATTTGTTTAACGGGACCAATTTCTCCCCTTGGTTATGAATTCCCTGCTCTGAACCTGAGGAGCACTTTATCCATAAGTAGATAGCATTAAAATCTGGTGATTCACATCATACACTATGCATTGGTTGTGTGTATAGCTCTTTCACTTAATATCATTTCTTTGAGATCAGAGATGGTGTCTTATTCAGTTTATCTCCATATTCCCTTTATTCTTCAAACTTTCTGTTCATTAACTCACTCCATCTTTTAACAGATACTTCCTGAGAACCTACCATGTGCTAGGCATGTGTTGTGGGCTAGGGTTATGGCAACGAGCAGGACCTATGGTGTTATTTTTGTGCAGATTACTGGGCCTTACGCAGAGTCAGTATTCAATAAATGTCAGTTGAAGTGTAATGTAAAGGCTCTATGCTCCTTAGGGGCAGGGGCAGCCCCACATACAATGACATAACTTGGCATCTGCACAATGCATATTTACCAATTCATGAATTGATTATCTCTGCAGAGACAGAGGATATAAAAGGAGAAAAACAACTCCTTGCCACAAAAAAATATTATTGATAACATGGAGGAGAAACTACTGAACATAGCTTTTAAATTATTTGTTAATTTACAGCACCTTTCAAACTTTGTTTGAAAATGGCTGTATATTGAAAAGGGAAGAGTCTTATACTGTAATTATGTCAGGCAAGCTTATAATAATTATAATAATTATCAACTGAGCACCAATAATACTTTAAGAACTCCACTGAGCATAAAGATCGCACCAGCACCTAACAGGTATTTAAAATTAAGCTCTTTAAAATTGCAAAGGCACAGATTTAGTGTTTTCTATTTTTTAGTAAGTAAAGATTCTGACAAATACCCTCTGTTTCCCAGTAGAAACTTTTGTTTACAAGGAAAATGTTCTCTAAGATGGATTTCTTCTAACTCCAGTGGGAATTTGAGCAATTTATTTGCTTTAACATATCTTGAATGACATTTTCTCATCTGTTGGAAGAATATGACAACATACCAGATCTCGGAGCCCTTCCAGAGCAGAGGACACACCCATCAATAGAAAGCAAGTTTTCATGGGTATTTCATTCTACTAAGCATAGAAAAAGGCGGACTTTGAAGCACGCTAGGATTCCCCCTAGTGGATGTAAAAGGTACTTGATTTAAGAAAAAAAAAAAAAAAATCCACACCTGAGGGGAGTTGGTGGGTACCGTGGTTTACAAGCATTCACTCCTCCCTAGCATCTGTTCCTGAAAGTTGGAAGTATGTCACTGATTAATAAAGGTTTGATTAGCACTCCTCTTTCTATCTGGCATCCATAGTAATTAAGGTGTCTGCCTGCAGGCTTGCAAATGCAGCATGAAATTACAGTCAGCCCTAGAACAGAGAAATAAAATGAACACTCTTTAAAACAACACCATCTAATTTCCATAAGACACTCCCCAAATCAAATTCTCATCTGTGACTGTTTTGGTTTTAACTGATATGGTGCCTTTATCCAAATAATGGAAAAGATTGGCTCTTTTTAGAGACTCTATTATTATCTATGCCAGTGGTGGCCAGCTACTTAAAAAATGTGCTTTTGTGTATTGTCGAAATTAGATTTCTGGGTGTTGGTCTTTGTCGTGTCTTTTACAAATCGCCACTACTTATCATGTGTAATGTCTATGAATTCATTCCATACACACTTGTTGATTATAGGCACAAGGCTAGGTATAGATAGTGAGGGATGAAGGACACAGATAAGAATAAGACACAGATCTTGGCCTCTGAAAAGCTGTTAATCTATTCTGACATGTCAACTTTCTGTCTCCTTTACTGGCTCCACTTTCTCCTCCTACCTTTTAAAATGTTGATATGTAGGTGGCCATGATAACTATTTTTATCTGCCTGGAAAGGTTTACCATCCCTGTTCTTCTCATAAAGAGGCTGTACCCTCCTTCCAGCCATACGGGGGCATATGACATGGGTCTGGCCAATCCAAGTGCTCCTTAGGTTTGGCCTAAGCATGGGCCACGTGATTCTAGCAAAGTCAACCAGAACTCTTTCCAGGAGTTGTTATAGGGATGGTGGGAGAAAAGAGGTTTTTTATGGGGGTGGCTAATCTGGGGCTAGCAGTGACTTTGCTCTCTGCCTAGCAGAAAAGTCCTGTAGGAAGTCACAGATGAGATAGAGATAGAGACAGATATATATATAGAGAGAGAGAGAGATGAGAGGGAGAGTGAAAGAAAAAGACAGAGAGAGAGAGAGAGAGAGAGAGACAGAGACTGACTGTTGAGTCTCTCCTGAGTCCTCAGCTCACTCTTGGTCTTCTGACATCAATCCCTTCTTCTGTCTTTGGCACCCTCTCATTCCTGCAGTATTCTCCCTGGTCAGCATCAGCAATGCACACGGGCTTCCATCATTACTTACCTGCTGATGACTCTAAAATATCTACACAAAAGTTGTCTCTTGATCTCTGAACTTTAGGCCTTGAATTTTAGATCCATATGTCTAAATGCCTACTGGCCATTTCCCTTGGACATTCCATACATACTTCAAGTCAAGTCAATTATCTTCCATACCTTTTCCCCACATGTTCCTAGTCTCGTTGGGTGACACCACTGCCCATCCAGGTTCTCAAATCAGGAGGTGGAAGCCATTCTAGATACTTCCCTCACCTTCTATATTTAATCAACCAGCAAGCCTGCTGATTTGTATCATGGGCTTGATTTCTCATCATAAGATTTCTTATTTCCCAGATCCTTTCTGCTGTCTCCTTCCTACTCCTTAGCTTGTCCTCTCATTATTTCATCACTAGGCTATTTTAGCTGAGACTGGTGGTCCTGGTCCCAGGTTCATTGCCCACCTCCTCCAACCCAGGCTTCGCATTGCGCTTTCATTGTCTTCCAAAATGGAAAGCCGATGAGATTACTTCCTGTTAAAAATCCTTCAATGACTCCCCATTGTTTCCCAATTGTTTTATACCATGGTTTTATTGGGCCCCAGTCTTTTTTTGTTTTATTTTGTTTTTTTGGGGGGTTTTGGTTTGTTTTTTGTTTGAGATGGAGTCGCGCTTTGTCACCCAGGTTGGAGTGCGGTGGCCTATTCTCAGCTCACTGCAAGCTCCGCCTCCCGGGTTCACGCCATTCTCCTGCCTCAGCCTCCTGAGTAGCTGGGACTACAGGCACCCGCCACCTCGCCTGGCTAATTTTTTGTATTTTTAGTAGAGACAGAGTTTCACTGTGTTAGCCAGGGTGGTCTTGATCTCCTGACCTCGTGATCCGCCTGCCTCAGCCTCCCAAATTGCTGGGATTACAGGCATGAGCCACTGTGCCCGACCTGGGCCCCACTCTTCTTGGCAACACCTTCCTCCGCCAAACAAGGGCACTGGCTGCTGGAGGTGACCAGCCTAGGAGCTCCCTCTGTCAGGTTCCACCCAGCAGTCCCAAGGGCTGAGAGGGCAGGGTAGTATCTCCATACACTCTATGGAACACTTCTTGGGAATCCCTGACTTAGAGGATACAGCTTATATTCCTTAGCTTGATATATGAGGTCCCTGCCTGACCATCTTTGCAATATTATGTCCTCCATTCCTTCAGGTGCACATGTGACTGGGCTCTGGGCTGAGCTAGGTGAAGAGTAGCTGCATGGGGCCAGCTAATCTGAACTCTGGGGCATCTGTTG
Organism: Piliocolobus tephrosceles; assembly: GCF_002776525.5. Taxonomy (NCBI): domain Eukaryota; kingdom Metazoa; phylum Chordata; class Mammalia; order Primates; family Cercopithecidae; genus Piliocolobus; species Piliocolobus tephrosceles. The sequence goes on along the minus strand of NC_045443.1, from coordinate 91,574,535 downwards.
GCACAGGCTGATAAGCCTGCAGATGTTTGTTGCTGTTTTGGTCTGTCTAAAGGAAGAGGTTGATGCTAGCCTTCTGTGGAAAGACAGAAAGGAAAGTAGATGAAATTAGTATGCTTCCTATTCCTCAGACAGTCCTTAATAGAGAGCAGAGGTAGTCAGGGCTAGAATGTATACACTGACCAAAAGTTGATGACATTCAGGGCATTTACCTTGGGGTCCCATTCCATGAATGGAACTAGACCCATTCACCTTGGGGTCTAGTGACAGAGTGAAACACAGAGTCAGAGAGAAGGGCTTTCTTACTCTCCTTGCATCAAAGGGAGGATAGAGAGAATCAGGGAAGAAATTACATTCTCAAAGATATTTCCCTGGGGACTCCCCAAAAGGATTGGAGAGATTGAAGGAGGAAGAGGTTGAGTCCTAGAGTTACGCAAGCTAGGGATAATCAGGCAGAAAAACTCAGGGGGCTATTAGTTGTGACCCCATTGACACCCACTGGGGAGACCTGTGCAAAATAGTTTTCAGAAGCAGTCGCTTATGATGTGTTCAGCTCTAAGGGGAAAAGAACCCCTGATTACTTAGAGCATAGGCAAGTAGAGGTTAATCTTTCCTTGCACAAGAAAAGAGCCCAGTTGCTAGTATTGGTTGCTATTCAGTGTTACTATCAAAGAGCCCCTACGGGCTCTTAATATCCTTCTGCTGTCACAAGATAGCTGCCACAACCGTAAACACTGTATTTATTTTCAAAACGAGGGGAAGGCTACTTTCTCCTAGCAAGACTCTGTCTTTTTTTGACCAAACAGAAATCCCTGAGCAGGCTTTCCCCGTAGATGTCATTGACCAGAATGTGGTCACATGCGCACGTGATACCAACGTCTGGTGAAGAGAAAAATAATGACCATAATTGCCTCATGATTGGCTCATGAGCCCAAGTCTGGAGGAGGAACTTACCTTCCTTGAGATTATTCCAGACACAAAACTAGGGTTCTCTTAGCAGGGAAGAAATGAGCGTCCGGTACGTAAAGAGTACTTGTGATTGCTCCATCCTGAAAGAGTCACAGTTCTCTGATGCTGGAATTCTCCCTGTCCCTCTTGCCATTGCCTAAATCCAACCCATGCTTTGGGTTCCCACTCCAGCATCTTCTCTGACTCTCGCTCTCATTCTCCAGAACTGACCAACCCTTTCTGGGTGTCACCAACATACCTAGTCCTTATGCCTACACTTGCTCTTGTTATACTCCATTGCGATATATATTTGTCTCGTTTCCCTGTGACCTCAGAACTCCTTGAAGGAAGTTCATATGATATTCATCTTTGTCTCTAATATCTAGTATGATGCCTGGTGCATAGTGTTCAGCATTTGTAGAAGAGATGTTGCATAACAAAATCCAAATAGACATAAGAAATCCAAAATAGAAAATAATCATGCTAGCACTGGCATCTTCAACCATGAAGGACCACTGGATATGTACCATAGACAGTGATTCAGTTCAGCCACACCTATTTATGGATGATCTATTGTCTGCCAAGCACCAGGGGCAACACAAGAGAAGGAGAACACAGGTTCCGTGGGAAGACCGTATGCAGAGCAAAGATAACTAACAAACAAAAATAGCATCTGATAAGTGTCTCATTAGAGCCACAGGAGAGCATGGTGGTGGGGAGACAGAGGACACTGGGACAGTGGTAGAATGGTAATTAAAATCCACAGGTAATTCCAAGCCTTAATTTAATCAACACTTTCAACCTCCACCCGTCCACAACTTCTTAGTGATGTAGGAAAATTGTCAGATTTGAATGTCATTTCCTCGGGGAGCCCTGCCTATCTGTCAGTGCACCTGTGACCCAGTAGTAAAAGAATCACATGGTAAACAGCCAAAGAGGAAACCAGGGAGAAAAGGGGACCTTGATAATTCACAGCTTAGATAGCTCTTGAATAGCTGAAAGCCAATGCAGTTTTAACCAGCGATTTGAAGATCAAATGATCCCATATTTTACAATTGTACTGCATTTGAGGTTTTTGATAAGATGTGTTATTGGAAAAGAGGTAACTAAAACCGTGTGAAAGGCACAGTGAAATGTACTAAATGGATCATTTTCGAGGCCCTTCACTGCATGGAAACTGTGCTTGCAGTGGGTCAATACTGAGAGTCTCCTAAGGCATACTTAACATGGCAGTGGGGGGCATGAACCCCTTTGACAGTGTGGCGAAATCTATGGACTTTTCTCAGAATGTTTTAAAATGCATAAAAATATAATACATAGAATTACAAAAGCCGTCAACTATATTGAAATACAGCTACGAAATAATTTTTAAAATATGGCATGGTAAAGCGTTATTTAATAACGGTTTAAATAACAAAAACTAGTGACACCTCTAATATTTAATCATTATCTGAAGTAATAATAAGTATAAATCAAGATAGCTGCAACAATTGTCACCCAATTTGAAAAGATCTGTGATTTCTCTTTGACAAAAATCACATGTGCTACCAATACTATTCTAGTTTGTTGCCTACATTTGTAATTGCAGGGATTGTTAAATTTCAGTTAGAGGTAGGAGAAAATAAAGATGTCATTTTATTTTGCCATCCAAGTTCACAGACCAGGTTAGAAACTGCTGTTATGAGGTCTCTCTACCACATGGCAACCACGTTGAGAACTAGGGCCCCCACGTGTTTTCTTGACATTGATGCACACAGCTCTAGGAGGTCATGTCCCACTTATTCAAGCAATTAAATCACAATTTATATCATGCACCTTTAAAAAATGTGTTCTTAGATAGATGTTCTCTTCTTCAACAACAAGAAGAGAGAAAAGGTCTTATCAGGCTGCTGGTTGGAAAAGACCTTTATTGAATTCATTGCCCTGAACTCTCCTTAGCATGTGCTTCTCTAAGACTGGAGTTACTGTGTTTTCTGCTGAGTTAGTAGCTTGCCGGATCCTTTATACCCTCTTGTGATGTTCTTGCCCCATAAGATGTGGGCAGTTTGAATATACGAAAAGGTTCAGGAAGAGGAAATGCAAACCCTCCGCCTAGAGAAGCTGTTTGCTCTTTGCATGAAAGTGCTCTTTGAAAATGGCTGAGGGATAAAGACAGGCCTCTCTGGAAGGGGAATTTTGTGCCCACTAAAATACAAATAAGGAAGTCATCTTTTTTTTTTCTCACAAATGCAAAGTTGAAATCAATTCACTGGGCCAGTTGCATAGGGGTAAGAGGTACAGTTCCCCTTTCCTGTTTATTTTAGTACTTACCTAAATGAGAAGGTTGGAGGAGTTGTGGGAAGTGTCTCAACACGGCGTGGAAGGACAGATCACGATTTTATTGTTGCAAAAATGATGTTCCTTTTCAACTTAGAAATTAGCGCATCAGGCAACAATTCTCCTTCAACAATCACCATTTCACTGATTAAGTGTGTCTTCAAAGATTAGCTTTCATACCTGTAAATTAAAAGAAAAAAAGGTAAAATTCATTTGACAATAGAAAAATCTACATCTAAACAGTAGGCCATTGGTGAAAAAACCGGGGGATTTGGAGAAAACAAAACAAAACAATTATCAGACCAAATTTATGAGGGCAACACATTCTAAAATATGGAGCTATTCCATCTTCACATGGAAAAGACTTTTGACCAGTGACATACTTATTATTTAAAAAACAACAACAACAACAACAAAAGTAAGGCTAAGAAAACCTTCTGGGTAGCTGTCTACTTGACTCTAGATCATATTTTTTCCCAATCACTTGCATTTGTATTTTGATTATAAGACAAGCAGAGCCTATATCCTATTCTATTACAGCTATTCATGTGGTTTTTTCCTTGATTTTGAATTTTTGGAGCTGGCATCTCCAGGGTCATGCCAGGCAATTAGTAGGTTCTCAATAAACCTTTGCTGAATTGAAGGGAATTCAAGAAGCATTGCTGATGAGGGGGGGATACAGAAAGTGATTTTTCTATAAAGCCTGACTGGCAGTGTTAAAAAAGTTTTCCACCAATAACATGAATAATGGATTTTTTAAAAGAAACAAGCTTTTAAAATTTGCAAATTACACAGAAGAAGTCTAGTAAAGAGACTCTCAATGAGCAGTGAAAAGGTGAGAAATAAACAAAATTAAGTCTGCCAGAAGCTTGAAAATGTTCACTATGCTATTATTGATGAAATTACTAATTCCAATAATAATCGTGACCATTATTGCATAGTGACTCGTGCAGTTTCTTCATCTGTTAAATAGGGACATGAATAGACCCTCCATCCTTGGGTGGTTGTGAGGATTAAATGAGTTAATGCACACACCACACTTCCAGTACCACCTGGCACACGGGAAGTGTTAGTTATGCCAGGTGTGGTGCTGAGTGCTTCTCGTACTTTACTAGTGGAAATAACAAAGGAGCCAGGATGAAGCGAAACCTTAGGAGCTGGGAAAAAGGAGAAGGGTCGAAACTTATATTCTAGAGTTTTCAAGTCTTAATCTTTGTATGACTGTTGCTGCTGCCTGGTGCAACCTTCCGCAGGCTGGCTCCTGTGGCTGGCTCCCTCTCATCCTGCAGGTCTCAGCTTAAAAGCTCAGCTCAGACATGCTTTCTCTCACTCACAGTCGAAAGTCACGTCCCCTATGTTATTCCCTCTTTCCACACAGTGTTTCTCTTTAGAACACTTAGCACTGTGTAATTGCATAGCAATTGCTTATCTAGCTAGTGAATGTCTCCACCACTAGCCTGTTCACTCCACAAAGGCTGGTTGTGTTTACTGATTATCCTCAACTCCTAGCAAATTGCCTGGTACATACCAAATGCTTAATGAATGAAAGGAAACTGTACCTTTTGTAAACAAATAGAATAAATGAATGTATCAGGGTTCCCATTATACCCAAGGCAGGCAGCATGGCATCTTCTTGGTCTACAACATACTTGCCTTTTGAAAACACACCAGCACTTAGAAAAGTGACCCTGCTCCAAACTTTGTAATTTAACACTGGATCCTCTGATAGCTTCTTCCAGGAACCTAAAGTTGTGTGTCGCATCTCCAGAGCATGTTCAGTCATCCCTACATCACTATACACTTCCTGAGTTTCATCAGGCTTACAGAGACAGGGGTGAGGAAGGAGGGTAAAGTTACCCTGAGAGTAGCTGGGATATGAAAGTGGAGGAAGGGAAAATATAGAATTTGAGAATTCACTGCTGTATTAGTAAGAAACACTTCCTTTTTTTTTTTCTTTTTTGAAACTTCTGGGGTGGCAGGAAGTACATGCCCAAACCTCAGAGTTCGGGGCAATCATCAGTACCCTAACCTCCCCGAACAGGTTCAGACACCCAAGGCCGGGTATAGGAATAGCCCAGATGTTTTTAAAGTTAAGACCTGAAGGGCAGAAAAGGAAAAAATGAAGAAAGAGCTCCAGCTCCACAGTAGTTGTCCTGGGATGAGTAGGGACAACACAAACAGAGCTCAGGGAAGGAAGACAGAGAGACAGGGGAGGGGAAGTTTTTTGTTCTCGAAGTGTAATGTAGAAAAAATAATGCTCTTGTCAGGTGCGGTGGCCCATGCCTATAATCCCAGCACTTTGGGAGGCCAAGGTGGGTGGATCACTTGAGGTCAGAAGTTTGAGACAAGCCTGGCCAACATGGTGAAATTCCATCTCTACTAAAAACACAAAAATTAGCCAGGTGTGGTGGTGGGTGTCTGTAATCCCAGCTACTCCTGAGGCTGAGGCATGAGAATCGCTTGAACCTGGGAGGTGGAGGATGCAGTGAGCCAAGATTGCGTCACTGCACTCCAGCCTGGGCGACAGAGTGAGACTCCATCTCCAAAAAAAAGAGCTCCTCACCTCAAACTGACCAGTAAGAAGCCAGACTGCTACTTCCACTTTTATGTTGTGGCTGGCAGGCCACAGGGAGCCTGCCCTGGAGAGGGCAGAGAGGGAAAGCCTGGCTGCAGCTCACTCAGCCCTTCCTTGACGGAAGACTTGTCCCTAGATCAGGGATGACCAGGGAAGAGATCAGTGGACAGGAACCAGAACTGGGCTGCATGTAGCCCAAACTGTGCCTGTGTGTGAATTACAAAAGGCGCACTCCCACCCCTTCTTCAAGACACTTGGCTTACTTCTGTTGGAAAATGTAGTCATGGGCTGATTTATTAGAATAAGACACATGACTATCATCTGCCAGAAAACTGTCATAATAAATATACAAACTAACTGTGTTTACTATCAATGATGGTCCTTTAGATGTGGTGCCCTTGTGCAGAAGTCAGTTTGAAATAGAGAAGTTTGAAATAGTTGTGTCAAGGCCATCAGAAGCTTATCTTCCTTGTCCCAGTATCCTTATTAATGCTTTGCAAAATCATGATCCTTAATGCATTTCTCGTCTTGCTATGAACAGAATGAACTTGTGATACATTGAATGAACAAAATAGAATGAACAGAAATGAAGGATCTGTTTGTCAGATCAGTTAAACCAGGATGTTTCAAAAGAAATGACTCTTAGCATGTTGGAGTATTTGGGTAAATATGGAATTTGTATGTGGTTAAGTTTCAATAGTAGCTGGGTTTGGGGCATTTAATGGTGTGTGTGAGATGCTTGAAATTAACAGTAAGGTAATATCTTTCCTACATTTGATTTCTCAAATTAAAATGTCCCTACATCAAATGGCTGTGGATTTACCCTGAGCATTAGCTCTGAGGTTGGGAATAGAGGACCTGTGTACTTCTGCCTCCTGATCATGCCTGGAGCTTTCTAATCTCATGGTCTAAAGGTCTCAAAACAGATAAAACAGAAATGAATGTTCTGAAATTCGTGGGGGAATCTCACCAGTTATTTTGGAAATAAATATAGCTGCATGCAGACAAGCTTCCATTTGTCCAGAATTACCTAACTAAGTGGAAGCTGCCCACACTATTACACTGGAGTTAAAGTATTCCGAGCTCCACCCACTCTCTACCCATTTTTAGCATAGTGTGATGGAGGCAAGCAGACCATGAGAACCCAGTGGAAATGTCACCAAGTGACCAGATCTCAAGTGGTGTCTGACTGCCGGTCAGCAGATCCCTCCCACCAAGGAACACTAGCTCCTTGTCAAAATTCTTTCACACAAGTTCTCATGCTTTAAACTCACAAAAGTAGGACAGGGCTCCTATCTCTCCATTTTACAGAATGGGAAACAGCCCCAGAGAGGCTAGTGTGTAGAAAAGTCAGGAACCAGAATGTGGGTCTCTTGGTTCTTTGGTCCAACATTCCATGAGTCTCAGCTCTTAACACTGAAATCATGTGGGGGAACTTTGAAAAATGTGGATGCCCAGGCTCAATCCCAGCTCAAGGGATAGAACCTGGAATGTGTATTTTTCTTTCTTTCTTCTTTCTTTTTTTTTTTGAGACGGAGTCTCCCTCTTGTCACCCAGGCTGGAGTGCAGTGGTGTGATCTCGATTCATTGCAACCTCCGCCTCCCAGGTTCAAGCAATTCTCCTGCCTCAGCCTCCCAAGTAGCTGGGATTACAGGTGCCCACCACCACACCTGGCTAATTTTTGTATTTTTAGTAGAGATGGGGTTTCACCACATTGGCCAGGCTGGTCTTGAACTCCTGACCTCAAGTGAGCACCTGCCTGGGCCTCCCGAAGTGCTGGGATTACAGGTGTGAGCCACCGCACCTGGCCTGGAATGTGTACTTTCTTTAAAGTGCCATGAGGGCTGGGCATGGTGGCTCATACCTATGATCCTAGCACTTTGGGAGGCCGAGGCAGGAGGATCACTTGAGCCCAGGATTTTGACACCAGCCTGGGCAAGATGATGAAACCCTGTCTCCACCAAGGAAAAAAAAAAAAAAAAAAAAAGGTGGGCATGGTGGTCCATGCCTGTAGTCCCAGCTACTCAGGAGGCTGAAGTGGGAGGATTGCTTGAACCCAGGAGGTGGAAGTTGCAGTGAACCACTGCACTCCAGGCTGGAGTTTTGTCCCATTGTGCCACTGCACTCCAGGCTGGGTGACAGAGTAAGACCCTGTCTCAAAATTAATTAATTAAATTAAATTAAAATAAAGTGCCATGAATTTAGATATATAGCCAAAATTTGGAACCCTTAGTTTGACATGTGCTTAATCGGAGGATCCAGAAAAATAATAAATAAATAATAAATAAAAAAATAATAGGAGGATCCAGAAAAATAAATAATTAATTAAAAATCGGAGGATCCAGAAAAGTAATAAATAATTGGAGGATCCAGAAAAATAATAAAATAAAAAATCGGAGGATCCAGAAAAATAATAAAATAAAAAGAGTCTGACATGGGCTTAATTGGAGGATCCAGAAAAATAATATGAAAACAAATTTAACTGAAGCATAAGGGGAAAAAAAAAGTTTGGCTTGTTCAGTTTAGAAATAGCATCCATTAGAGTAATACCATGGTGTTGTATATTGTATTAAATAAGAAGTTACTTCTGAATTGTGCAAAGAGCAGAGATCCTATGAGAAGGAGATTTGTTGATAAGATCCCTACAAATACAGTTAGAATGCAAGAAGGATCAGGATGGCCCATTAGAGCTCTGGAAGACAGATACTGCTTAAATTCCCTAACGCATTCCAGCTTCCACAATGCTAGGAAATAATATGCTGTGCACTGTGTCCAAAATGACTCTCTGCAGGCCTGAAAGAAAAGAGCCTCGTTGGAGACATGGCCAGTCTGTTGGGGGTGATTACGGTCTGCTCTCCTGTCACGTTTCCTCTCTAATCAGGGCTGACTCAAATATTTCGGGAGAAGTTAGGAGCCAGAACACCTGATGCTGGTCCCAGTTCTATCATTATCTGCAATGTGATTCTCTTAGCTAAGCCGACTTTGGTTTTCTAAGTTTTAAAATGAGAATCCTCTTTCTTGTTCGGTCACTTTACATGCAGGGTGCATTGTGATGCTGTCTCCATACACATATACAAGCAGAGTATAGTGCATTATTATGATCACTTTGAATAGCACTACTGAATGTATTAGTTCCAAATGGGGCGTGTGCATTCTATGAGTCCCATGTGCCATTAAAGACCCTATTTTCTGGTAGCTTGACACCTTACCATCCCTAATGGGGAGGTATTTGGGAAGCATTGGTTTCCTTCTTTTGAACCACCCGAGCCAGAATATTCCACGGAGTTGAAGAAAGGAGAGGGAGTCAGGGATCTAAGGTCAAAACAATATATTGGAGGCCAGGTGTGGTGGCTCCTGCCTGTAATCTCATCACTTTGGGATGTTGAAAGTGGGCAGCTCACTTGAGCCTAGAAGTTTGAGACCAGCCTGGGCAACATAGTGAGATCCCCACAAATCATTAAAAAATTAGCCAGGCATGATGGTGCACGCCTGTGGTCCCAGCTACTTGGGAGGCTGAGCTGGGAGGATCACTTGCGCCTGGGAGGTCGAGGCTGCAATGAGCTGTGATCATACCACTGCATTCCAGTCTGGGTGCCATAGCGAGACCCTGTCTCAAAAAGGAAAAAAAAAAAAACCACCATAAAGAGTGCAAGTTGGATTGTTTGTAATTCAAAGAATAAATGCTTGAGGGGATGGATACCCCATTCTCATGATGTGCTTATTTCCCATTGCATGCCCTGTATCAAAACATCTCATGTACCTGAGAAATATATACACCTACTCTGTACCCACAACAATTAAAATTTTAAAATTTAAAAAAAGTAAAATAAATAAGTAATGATTTAACACCCCATTAAAAATATTAGCTTGGCATGGTGGCATGCACTTATAGTCCTAGCTACTCAGGTGGCTGAGGTGGGAAGAGCACCTGAGCCCAGCAGGCTGAGGCTGCAGTGAACTATGATCGTGCCACTGTAACCCAGCCTGGTTGACAGAATGAGACCAGGAAGGAAGGAAAGAAGGAAGGAAGGGAGGAAGGGAAGGAGGGAGGGAAAAGAAGGAAAGAAAGAGGAAGAAAGAAAAAAAATGGTGCTGGCCATAGATCAGACTATTTGAGAATTAAGAGAAGGTCCTGAGAGAATAGGGAGAAAAGCCAGGCTCTAGGCCTGTGCTGTCCACTACAGTAACCGTTAGTCTCATGTGGCTATTTAATGTAAATAAATTAAAATGAAATGCAATTTGAAATTCCTCTCCTGCTTCCTACCATTTTAACTGGCTGCGTGTGACTAGTGGCTACCATGGTTGCCGGTGCTAGAAAGGTCTTTTGGGCAGCTCTGCTCCAGGCCTTATTAGGGGTGGACAGGCTGATTTTTTCCCACGATGTATCCAGATTTCAATCTGTTCTCAGTGTTCTAATGCCAGTGCACCTGGAGGCTGGGCCAGCTAGGCTGTTTCACTCTTCTTTCCGGCCTGCAACTGCTCCCAGCCCCAATCCCTCTCTGATTCAGCAGGAGGTGAACCAAGAGACAGTGATGGGAGTCCCTCTCTGTGTAAAGCTGGACTATGGGAGCCCCGGACAGGACTTTTTGGTGGCACTTAGGTTGGTGAGGACCTTCCCTGGACCTTGGGAATAGCCAGGGTCAAATGGAAAATATTTCAAAACCAAATTAAGACCATTGAGAGCTTCCCTTCACATACCAGTTCTCTAAGGATGCTAGCCAACCTCTGCCAGCTACCGTCACATCTGTGAGTCTTGCAGGTCCTGCCCATTAGGGCTGGGTGAGAAGAGAATCACTAAAGAATCGAAAGCCAGAGGTGGACAAGGCCCTGGAGGCTGGAGTCCCACCCCTTCTTGGGAATTGACATGGGCCACTTTGGTCATGCACTACATGTAGGTTCTTTATGGAGGGTAACAGCAGCCAGTAGAGAACACGAGGGATGAGGGTTATCTTATCCCCTAAACCTCACGTCCTCATTGAACAAAAGGTAAAGTTCAAGCCAAATTCTGCCACGCTTCTAGTTGTAAATATAAATTCTTTTTAAAAAATTGTATTTGTATATTTTACTTTTTTAGAGGCAGAATCTTGCTCTGTTGCCCAGCTTGAAGTGCAGTGGTACAATCATGGCTCACTGCAGCCTTGACCTTCTGGGCTCAAGCGATCCTCCCATCTCAGCCTATTGAGTAGCTGGGACTACGGGCATGTGCTACCAGCACACCTGGCTAATTTATTTATTTATTTTTTTATAGAGACGAGAGCTCACCATCTTGTCTAGGCTGGTCGAACTCCTGGGTTCAGGTGACCTTCTTGCCCTGGCCTGCCAAGATGCTGGGATTACAGGTGTGAGCCATAGTACCCGGCCTAGAGAGAAATTCTTTAGTCACGCAGGCATCAAACAGTTTTTTAGGTCTGATGAAGTTCCAGCTCTCTGCCTTTGCTGTGCTCTGATCCACCCGTATAAAAGATCGCACACCTTCTGAGGCACGGTTCTGTGTCCCTTAACAGGCATCATGGAATTAAAAATTCCCTAAGCCAAAGGCCAGAAAGTCATGAGTGCTAGTTAAGAAATCATCAGTTGTTGATTGAGAAGTACTGCCTCTGGAGTTAGCCCTCTCTGATATAATGCTAGCTGACCTCGCTGACCTCCTTGAATGTGAATTCCTGATAGTGTGTTAACTGACCACCAGGCAGATGCATAGTATCATCCTGATTTTGCAAAAGTACTTAAAAGTAAATTACAAAAGTATAGTATGCCTCTGTTATAATAGGAATACTTAAGTAGAGTGAATTCAAGAGACTTAAAATCACAAAGAGAACTGAACAGATTCTGCCTGTTCTGAATGCTGAATTGATTCTCCTAGTTCCCATTACTAGCCTGTGTTCCCTCAAACATGGTGTGTGTGTGTGTGTAACTCACAGACCCTTGGTGCTCTTCTGAAAGCCTCCATCAATTTCCTCTGGCCCTCATTCTTCTGGTCCAAAGTTCAAGGCTTTGCTTCTTACTAAAGGGTATCTTTCTTTTTCTTTTCTTTCCTTTGTGTGTGTGTGTGTTTTGTTTTGTTTTTTTGAGACGGAGTCTCTCTCTGTCACCCAGGCTGGAGTGCAGTGGTGCAATCTTGGCTCACGGCACCCTCCACCTCACAGGTTCAAGTGATTCTCCTGTCTCAGCCTCTAGAGTAGCTGGGACTACAGGCACGTGCTCCCACACCTGGCAAATGTTTGTATTTTTAGTAAAGACAGGTTTTCGCCATATTGGCGAGGCTGGTCTCCAACTCCTGGCCTCAAGTGATCCACCTGCTTCAGTCTCCCAAAGTGCTGGGATTACAGGTGTGAACCACTGTGCCCGGCCCTAAGGTTATCTTTCAAAATCTCATCTTGTCCCGACTTTTTGGGAGATTGATTTTTTTGTGGACTGAATCTGAAATGATTCTAATTCTTTGTTCTCCTTAAGACTCATATTAATTTAAAAAATCGTCATATGATTTTGGCTTAGTTTAATCTTATCCTTATTTAAACATGATTGTATGTTTTCTTAACTTCAAATTCCAAATACATTAGGGATAGGAAGCTCTTTGAAGAGCAAGGACGTTTTCTTATTTTTTATATTTTTAGTGCCCTACACAGTGCCTGGCACTTATTTGCCTTAAATAAATGGTGCTGGGTAAAGGAATACAACTGATGTAATAATTTCAAGGTGCAGAGTTAAAGTTTATTCCAGTGGTAGTTCATAGAAGACTATTACTCACATAATAGGCCACCTTTGTATAACCCTTGTTGTATACCAGGCTCTAGTCTAAGCACTTTATATGTGTTCACTCATGTAATCTTTACAACAAACCTATTCAATAGATACTGTCATCCTGGTTTTACAGATGAGGAAATTATGGTGCAGAGAAGTCAAATGACTTGCTCATGATCACATAGCCAGGAAATGAGAAAACTAGGATTCATATTCAAACATTCTGGCTCCAATTCATGTGTCTGTTGTCTCTGTACTCTACTATTCTTTATGATCTACTAATTAGGGAGAAAATGGAATCTTTACCCCTATTTCACATCCTACACAAAAATAACGTATTAGGTGGTTTCATATGATCTTCTGCCCATCAAATAGCTAAAGGCAATAAATAATCAACCTGGGAATTACCAGTGAATTTGGGCCAGCATTAAGGCACATAAACCATGGGAATTAGTGAGGGAAGACAGAAGTTGTATTCATCTCTTGGAGTTATGTATGTGTTTATGAGTGTGTGTGTACGTGTATGGGTGAGGAGGGATTGAGAGGGAAGAGAGAAGAAAGAGAAAGTGGAGAAGGGGCAGAGAAATCTTAGAGAAGGAGGAACTCCCTTTCTAGCCTTTGTCTCTGAGGCAGCCCCAGTCACAGAAGTGCAGGGGTAGTATCTAGTATCAGAGAATAGCCACTCCTGTGGCCTGTGGTCACCTGATTATTGCCACTCAGAGATGTAGACCCGGTTTTCCAGATCTTTAATTTTTAAAGAGAATAAGAAACCTGCATTTTTATGTGAAATTTCCCAATTTTAAGAACAAAACACCTCTCCCTACTGAAGGCCAAGTCTATCAGCTTGAAGACTCAGATCTTAGACTTCAGGAGGTTCCAGGATTCAGAACTGTAAAGACTCATTTATGATCCAGAATTAAATGGAAATGTCTACATCTGAGTTACTGCAATGAACCATCTGATTTTTGTGGCCCTTCCCCAGGAGCTGAGTTGGATTTGTTGCAGAATTCCTACTCGTATTTTCCAAATATCATGCATGTAGGCCCCACATCACAGTTTCTTCCTACGTTTGCCTACCATGCATATCAGGATTTACTGAATGCTTTTCTCTTTATCGGCTCTATAAGAATTTCCTTTTAAAAACTTAGGCTGACATAGCCTATAATAAAATCATAGGTTTCATGTGCTAGACGGAGTTTTCTCTAAGTGCATTAAAATAAATAGACAGCTAGTAGAATAAATATTGCTCATTTTGTCTACCACTTAAAATCATCCTCTGATAATATGCTTTTCATCATTGGAAAGCACTGCCATTCTGAAAATGACTCTTCAGTCAAGGCTAAGATGGAACGTTAGAGAAGGGGAAAGAGACATTGATTATGCTGGGCTGGGAGAGGAGGAGCAGGAGGAGCCCTGAGAGAGACAAATTTTATACCACTCGATAAGAAATATGGGAACTTCATAGCTTAACTGTTACGGACGGATGCACTGGAATTTTATGAAAGAACTCCTCCGCCCCCATCACTGGTTTAGAAAAATCTCTGCCTATCTCCCATATTTCATTTGCCTGTTATCTCCCTACTACTAAAAACAATTTGCATGAAAACAATCAGACTCTTAGCTCACAGGAGTCCTTGGACTCCTGCTGTTTTCTTGCTTGCTCAGGCTGATGCTTTGTCTGTGGTTTAATCACAAGCTCCTGCTTTGGGTACAGTTAGAAACCAGCAAGTAGTGAAGCCAAGTTTCAGAAGCGTGGGGACGTGGTATTTCCATCTAGAATCCTTGAGGGCTGATTCCCAGGAGAGACTCCTTGGAAATGTACCCTCAGGAGGGCTGGAAATGAAGTGACTGTAAGCATGCAGGGAGGTGGGGACTGAATTTTATAAAGTAAACGGGTACACGGGGCTTTCCACTCTAGGGTGATAGAGCGGGGAGTTTTTCACTGCCAGGAAAGAGTCCTTGTTCCAAGCATCTCGCTTTGGGCAGAAATGACAAATGGACATTCACCAAGGTTCAGTCCTTGGCACCCTTGGTGGGTGACACTTCAAGATGCTGCTGGATAACACTGACCCTGGAGAGAATTTGTTTTCTAATTGTGATGATGAATATTCTTTTTTTTTTTTTTTTTGAGACAGAGTCTTGCTCTGTCACCCAGGCTAGAGTGCAGTGGCGTGATCATGACTCACTACATCCTTGACCTCCTGGGCTTATGGGAGCCGTCTTCCTCAGGCTCCTGTAGCTGGAATTACAGGTGTGCACCACCACAATCAGCTAATTTTTAAATTTTTTGTAGAAATGGGGTCCCATTATATTGCCCAGGCTGGTCTCAAACTCCTGGGCTCAAACGATCCTCCTGCCTTGACTTCCCAAAGTACTGGGATTATAAGCATGAGCCACCATGTTTGGCCTATCTTGCTTTTTAAAGTAACATTTTTTATGAAAACTATAAAAACAATTTTTCAGGACAGAGACCACGTTTATGTTCTGCCCATCATTAAATTGCTAGTGACGCTTTGCGTTTAATAAGTGCTTGAATTTTAGTTCAATTAAATCAACTCACTTAACTTATTTATTAAGTTAGCACATTTGGGGAGAAATGGAGTAGTATAAAAGGGAGATAAAAACCAGCAATAGTGCCACTAATAGATAGCCTGTTAATATTTTGCTGAATTTGCTTCTAGCCTTTTTATTTGCGTATACATTTTTCCAAATACAATTTAGATCATGCTTCATGATGAATTTTGTATTCTGTCTTGAAAATTAATGTTCCATCAAGAGACATTTCCAAGATCATTAGTCTGAAGAAACATCACCTTTAATGACCATATGACACTCCAATATGTGTGTGTATCATTGTTTATTTAACCACTCTCATACTGAGTGGTCAGAATGTTTTCAAGTTTTCAACTGGGACCCGGGACAATAGAGGCTCATTGCATGCATTGTGCTTTTCTTTTCTTTCTTCTTCTTCTTCTTCTTTTTTTTTTTTTTCCCGACACAGAGTTTCGCTCTGTCGCCCAGGCTACAGTGCAGTGGCGCTATCTTCGCTCACTGCAAGCTCCGCCTCCCGGGTTCACGCCATTCTCTCACCTCAGCCTCCAGAGTAGCTGGGACTGCAGACGCCCGCGGTGGTAGGCTCTGTGTTTGACTCCAGCGCACAGAGACAGAGGAAAGTTCTAAGTTAGTGAAACGGGAGAGTTCCCTGATCCCCTTTGCAGGACATGCCACAGAGGTCTCCTGTTTGGTCGCTGCTGCTGCTCGAACCCCTGAGGGAAGCAGGAACACGCAGACGAGCAGGTGCAGGAGCTGGAGTGAGTTCTTCCGGGTTCCCGCCCCACGGCAGCGTCTAGGGGTGGGTGTCTGCGATTCCCAAAGCCCAAGTGGGTGCGTGTTACACTGTGCTCTTTCAGCCTTGCCATCCACAGATGGCTTATGTATTTACCAGCTCAATAGGCCCTCTGCCTTTCCACAAGGGCAGTGGGCCAGTGTGCCAGTTTTCTGTATCCATCCAGAGCTCTTGCCCAGTCCGGGAAGAATCAAGTCACACACGGACTTGAAGGATGAATGCGGGGTTTTATTGAGTGGTGGAGGTGGCTCTCAGTGGGATGGATGGGGAGCTGGAAGGGGGATGGAGTGGGAAGATAGCCTTCCTCCGGAGTTTTGGCTGTTCAGCAGCCAAACTCCTTTCTGACCACCCCTATTGGCATTCAGATGCTCCTTCTCTTCTCTGTTTCTCTGCCATACTCTTCTGCTGTTTGTCTGCTTGTCCCCTCATCTCCTCATTTCCTCCTCTGCTCTTATGCTTCTGGAGCCTGGGGTTCAGGATTTACATGGGTATGGGAAAGGTGGACCTGGCAGGCCAAAAGGTAACTTTTTGGGCATGAAAACAGAAATGCCTGTTCCCACTTAGGGCTGTGAGTCTCCAGGCTTGAGGGCGGGGCCTTTGCCAGGGAACCATCCTTTTCTACCCAGTATTTCCCTGTCTCCTGTTCATATCATTAGCAGCAATAGTTGAGAGGCAATAGTAAAGGAGCCCGGGAGGGTAAGACCCATCAGGGAGCTGGGAGGAGAGCCAAGACAATAGCTCTCGGACTCTATGGAAGGGGCAGTAACACGAAGGAAAATGTGGGCAAGTGTCAAAGGTGTTGAAGAAGCCCTGAATCCTGTTAGCAAACTGTGCTCTGGCCCCAAGTCTTCTTTCAGTTTCTCTAAGGTAGGCCACACCCACTCCTGCTGCAGAGACTTCGCACATGTTGTTCCTGCTGCCTGGATCCCATTCGCTGATTTCAGGTTCCTTGTCTTTCAGCTCTTTAACTCAATTTTCATATCCCCTTACTGACTTCCCTAACTCAGCTACTTCCCTCTATTAGACATTCTCAACATTGCTGAGCTTCTTTGTAAAACATTTTATATTTATCTCAATAATCCTCGGTTACTGCCCACCTCTATCACCCGAAGCCTCACAAACAATGAAAAATATGTTAAACGAATGAATGAATGAAGGCAGGGGACTGAAAGATCTTTGTTTTCTTTGTAAAGGTATGATAGATGCAAACATAGAAAGATACAGAAAAAAAGAGCAGCTAGAGGAGGCTCAGCACAGCTTCCCCTCTAGCTCTTTCCTGTGCCCAAGGAAAACCATCTTTTGGCAGGCATTTGGCTCCAGATAAGGCTGGCAGGGCCAGGAGGCAAGTCGATGAACTCGGTTCCATCAGGAGCCCCAGCGCTCCTCCTCTGACACTGAGCAACAGTTAAAAGGCAGGAAGGTAATAGGCACCTCCTCTCGCCTCCCGCACCACCACCCCCCACCCCCGCCACCGCCAGTTTCCTAATGTTGAGGGAGAAGCAGGGATAAGAAGTCTTTGGAAGAGTCTCCATCCATGACAGGCAGGCAGAAAGCATTGAGAGGGAAAGGAGGGAGATCTGTTAGAGCTACAGATGAAATGACTGAGAATCCAGGGCCTTGTCTGGTGGCGATGCTGCCAGCCATGGAAGAATCCATTTCTAATAGCTGCTTCTTATACATTATTCATGAAAACAGGAAGACAGAGCCGATAACATCAGAATGATACCACTGTCCAGCAAATCTAATGACTATAGCTTGAGGGCATTTTAACTAGCATGGAAAAATATTTTTGCCAATTTGAGGTCCAGAGGGTTAGAAAGCTAACTCAAACTTGAAGGGCTGGTGAGAGTTTCATTTGGAAGAAGGCGTGGCCGTCCACCAGCAACATCTATTTTGTTGTGGTGTCTGGGCCATTTCTACTTTCTCATTTCTTAGTTTCTAATGGAAGAATTATTGCTGCTTTAGTTAAATAGCCTTAGGTTTTCAAATCAGTCTCTATTTTCCTACTTGTCATTCAAAAGACAGGGACAAACAATAGGACTCTGTGAAGGGCTTTGCTGGATTTCAATATAAATTATTAGCTTGTAATCTCTCCAAGCCTAAGGGACAAGTGCTTTTTAAACAGTGAGAGAATTCTGCTCCTGCTGAAATCTGATGTTTTCCCCCAATTTCTGATTCATTACAACTGCAAGATTAATTCCATCTTAAAAACCCCTTCAACTTGCTGTCAAAAAGCCAGAGGGTTAGTTTGTTGAAAGGGAAGAGAGGAAAATTAAGAATGGAGACCATTCTCATTGTCCTGGGGTAAAGGTGGGAAGAGGGAGGTGGCAGCTCATGTCTGTTCTTAATTTGCAATTTTATTTTGCAATTTGTTTAATGTGAAATACTTAATTTATTATTTTCTGACCTTCATGTAGAATGTTCTGGTTTCCTGAACAACAGTTGATGCATTTCAGTCAACTACATTCATTCATCCATTTCACTAACAGTTATCAAGGGTGTGTGACGTGTCTAGGGCAGCAGTCCCCAATCTTTTTGGCACCAGGGACTGGTTTTGTGGAAGACAATTTTTCCACAAATGGGAGGGAGTCGGGAGGGATGATTTGGGGATCAGGAATTAGATTCTCATAAGGAGCACATAACCTAGATACCTTGCATGCACAGTTCACAATAGGGTTCGAGCTTCTATAAGAATCTAATGCTGCAGCTGATCTGACAGGAGGCGGAGCTCAGGCAGTAATGCTCCCTCACCTGCACTCACCACCTGCTGGGTGGCCCGGTTCCTAACAGGCCATAGACTGGTACCAGTTCGTGGCTTGGGGGTTGAAGACCCCTGGTCTAGGGCACTTGTAAACTGTTTGCAGAGTAAAACATAAATCCAACTTCGGTGCCTGCCTTCATGCAACTTATAATCTCTGCAGACAGATGAATGAATGATTGAATAACATCAGAAAACAGTGTTATTCCAGGTGTACTGGGAGAGGAAATAATGGTGAGGAGCGGTGGGTGTGGGGTTCAGATGATCAGATTTTATTTAAATCATTATGTATTTTATTTTCAATTGTATTATATAAACATAACTAGCCCTTCCAACCTGTAATTCCACAGACACTGCTCATGAGACTGATGAAGTTGATTTAAAGGAAATAATAATAGACCAAGTAGCATTAGGATGTAGAAAAATCACCAAGTTGGTAAATAATAGTAATAATGATTATAACAGCCAACACTTATAAGCCAAGTACAATTTACAAGTGTTTTTTGTATTTTTGTATAATCTTTACAACCACCATGGAGTACAATTATCGCCCCTATTTTGCCAACAAGGAAACTGAGCCCAGAGAACTTATGTAACTTGCCTAAGGTCACACAGGTAGTGGATTTGAATCCAGACAGCTGGCATCTGCATGCATGCTTAGAGAAACCAAGGTGTGGGACCCCCAGGAGATAAGCAGCAAACCAGCCTTGGGAGGTGAGAGTCAGAGAGAGTTCAAGGCAGAGGCGGTGTTTAAAGTAGCTCATGAAGGATGAGTACTGTGGACCAATGGACAGGGGGCAAGGACATTTTAGGTGGGAGGGCTGGGCCACAACAGGAGCACGGTGTGTTTTGGGTTGAGAATGGTGGGCTGGGAGTGGCATGGTGGTGTGGCAAAGGGCATGTGATGTGGGAAATGAAACAGGGTTCATGCCACTGAAGGCCTCATGTGTCTGGCTGGACTTTACCCTCTGAGATATTGACTAAATTTTCACTCTGGAAAGAGACTTTGATGGCCATGGAGGGGACTGGCCATGTGGGGCGCTGGCCACGTGGGGGTCTGGATGACTCAGAGAGGCCTGGAAGGGGCACTTTTACTCAGTTGCTCAGGAAATGGAAACTTCATGAGTCAGAAGGAACATCTGCCCCCATGATCACTCTCCATTGAGTGGAAGCAGTTATGAAATTGGTGAGATTGTCTGGTGGGGCCAGGGGAACACAACCCTACCCCTTCCTTCTCCCTCCTCCTCCACCCTGAAAAGCTCTGGTCTCATAAAGGGACCCATGCTGCCTGCCTCAAGCCGAGGCCCCTCTCCAGTCCTAGTTCCAGATACCCAGCAGGCCTTGCTTACCCTCTCACTACACTGGCTGCTCTCTTTCCTACTCCCCATAGATGAGGATGGGGGTTGGGGGGCGGGGGGGTGGGCAGGCAGCCTGGCATCCTCCCTGAAGCTGCCTGGGTGTGGATCTGCAGATACAATCTCTATCCTCCCAGGTCTCAGGACCTGGGGGCTTGGGGAGGGTGGAAGCTCAGTTTTCAGCTTGAGTACTTACTATCTTATTCATCAACTCAGCTATATCAATAACAAATCAGTTACTACATTTCAGTCCCCATCTAGTACCAGGTCTGGTGTGACGAAGACTAAAAGTAAGGCATGAAATTGATTCACAACAATAGCCATTCCTTACCACAACCTCATGCATTATTATTGTCCCCATTTGGATAGGAGGAACAGGCTGAAAGAGCTTAAGCAGCCTGGGGGAGGTCACAGTTAGTGAATGCCAAAACCGGGAATCAAGCACATGACTTCTCTCACTTAAAAAGAAACAAAAATAGGGCCGGGCGCGGTGGCTCAAGCCTGTAATCCCAGCACTTTGGGAGGCCGAAACGGGCGGATCACGAGGTCAGGAGATCGAGACCATCCTGGCTAACACAGTGAAACCCTGTCTCTACTAAAAAATACAAAAAGCTAGCCGGGCGAGGTGGTGGGTGCCTGTAGTCCCAGCTACTCGGGAGGCTGAGGCAGGAGAATGGCGTAAAACCCGGGAGGCGGAGCTTGCAGTGAGCTGAGATCCGGCCACTGCCCTCCAGCCTGGGGGACAGAGCGTGACTCTGTCTCAAAAAAAACAAAAAACAAAAAACAAAACAAAAACAAAACAACAACAACAACAAAACATATTTCAGGTAACCAAGCTGGTCTTTAAAAGTCTCTCATATACTAGTATAATTTAACTGTTAGAGATCAGAAAGTTTAAAGAAATATTCTGTCTGCATAATTTTGGATGTGCAACTAAAGCCTTACAAATAAAATAATTATGAATGATGAAATTATAATTATCATAGAAAGGCAGCTGCCTATTTGGATAGACTTACACATTTTATAGAACTCAATGTTAACATTGGCCAATTTTTTCCCTGTTGGTTCTTCTCTGAATCTCAATGAATTTTTCATCAGCATATTAATTAGTACAAATCTTGGATTGCACTTTGTAATTAAGATCTTATGTGTTCCTCTAGATCTTACATTTGAGTTAAATGTTAATTTTTCAAAGAGAAAAATTAGGAATTTGACAATGACCTTCCTTCCTGGCAATAGACTATACATGCTGCCTGTCAAAAAAGATGGAATGCCTGAGTTTCTAAGATAGGGAGTGATAGATGATTCATCATGAAATTGCAAACTCATTTGCCCAATATTATAATCAATTGCTGACAGCAGTTTTTCTGGAAACGCATTTGTGAAACGCATTTGGGAGTCTAGTCACTGAATGTTAACTCAAATTCCTTGACTTGCCATTAGTCTTTGTAACTTTTCCTTAGTCCATGTCCTGATTTGCTCTAATTTCTATCAATTTTAAAGTCACCAGAATGAAGTTATGTAGTATAAGTTCATTTTTCCATAGTAATAATAATAGTTCTTACCACATGCTCTTGAGAGGCAATTCTCCATGGATCTCTCATATTGCTGCACATCTTATGAGCAGGAGCACTGACTTTTTGTTGTGGGTTATCTTTTCAAAGATGCTTATCAGCAAACAGCCTTAGAAGACAGAGATAGTATCTTCTCCTGGAGCAAAGAGCATGCATGGTTACTGCCCATTATAAAAGATTTGGGTTCCCTAAGCTCAGGATTCCCCTCCTATAATGCAGCCCACCGTATGTGATGGTGATGCCTTTGTGTCACTCCATGGGAACTGAGCTCAGGGAACTGGCACAAATACTGATGCTACTGCTGTAGCTGTTTCTGTGAATAATAAAGTCCTTTGCCTCTGACCAGGGGTCTTGTGTCACCCATCAGCTTCTATGAAAGGTGGCGGGCTAACTTGTGAACTTGCAAGTAGGGTAAAAAATTTCACAGTCCTTGACACGTGCCAGGCACTGTTACGTGTGTGTGTGTGTGTGTGTGTGTGTGTGTGTGTGTGTGTATCCTTATAACAACTTTATGAGGTATTATCATCTTTTTACAGATGAGGAAACTGAGGCACAGAGACATTATTCAAGTAGGTGGCAAAGCCAGGATTTGAACCAGGCAATGTGATTCTGTTTGTGCTCTGCTTCGTTTCTCCTCTCTCGAGCACATGATCCTAGAGCTTGCCTTAGCTACTGAATTGCAATTTAAAAAGGGAGTGCTGCCCTATACCTCTTAGAACAAATTGATCAGATATTGGTGTTAATCATGCTCCTTCAAAAGTTCCAAGAAGTTTCTGTGCATTCACCTTGCAAATATTTATAGAGCAAGAAACACCCTGGTTGTTGCCTGTGGTGTGGTCTATGCTTTTGGTGCCTAGGAGGGGACTGGCCTGGGAGTAGCCAGTAGGTGTTCTTGTTCCTTCTTGTAACTTCCACTGGGCAATTCATTTAGGATAGTCCTAAATTGGATTGCCCTACTCCGCTCTCGGGGAGCAACTACTCCTTATCTTCTGCTTTCTAATACCACTATTAATAATAACAGTAAATAATAACGATACCACCATCATTCAGCAAATATGTATCATGTGCCTAGTTTGTACCTGGTGTTATTATAGGCACTTGGGATGTACCAGTCAATTCAACTAAGACCTTGCTGCATCTAGCTGGGGAGACAAGCAATGAGTGAATAGATAAATATATAATACCAGGTATGGTTCCATGAAGAAAATCAAAGCAATCGGGGGATAGGGGGTAATTAGGGGGCTACTTTAGATAGAATGGCAGGTGGGGCTCTCTGAAAGAGGGGACATTTGAGCGAAGACTTTAGGGCATGATCGAGATTTGCTGAGTGCCAACTGTTTGCACTGTTGCAGGGCTTAGGGATACTTCAGTTAGCAAAAGAAAAGCATTCTAATTAGGCAAGGCAGGCAATAGAAAGCAGGTAAATAAAACCCTGAGCATGGCCACAGTGGGAAGTGCAAGAAAGCAGGGAAGGAGGCAAGAAGCCCTGGGGGAGGGGGCAAGGGTGGTTCAAATACAAACTGGGGAGATCAATGAAGGTCTCACTGAGGAGATGACATTGAGCAAAGTCCTGAAGGAAGGGAGGGAATGAGCCACAAGGCCAACTAGGATAAGAGTGTTGCTGGTAGAGGAATATGTTTGGTGAATTGCATTGAGGTCAGGGTGGCTGGAGCAGAGGGAACTGAGGGAGAGGTAAGTGTCAGGCCAGATTGTGCATGACCTCATGGTCCTAGTTAAGGATTTTGGCTTCCACTTTGGGTGAGATGGAAGGTGACCAGGGGGTTCTGAACAGAGACATGTCATTATCTGACTTATAAAATAGTAACCATAATCCTCTTGGTAGCTGTCATTTGTTAATGATACTACGTGCCGGTCACTTGGATGTTATCTCAGGGAATCCTCGATAAGGTGTTCTTAGGGAGGCATTACTATTATTTCCATGGTACATGCTATGATTTGAATGTTTGTCTCCTCCAAGCTTATGTTGAAACCGAATCCCCAGCATGGCAGTATTGAGAGGTGGAGCCTTGAGGTGATTGGGTCACGAGAGCTTGGGCGTCATGAATGGATTAATTTATTTATGGGTTAATGGATTAATGGGTTATCCTGGGAGTGGGATGGTGGCTTTATAAGAAGAGGAAGAGGGACCTGAACTAGCACACTCAGCCCCCTGACTGTGTGCTGCTGTGCACCATCATGGAACTCTGCAGAGAGTTCCCAGCCGCAAGGACGCCCTCAGAAAATGTGGCCCCTCGACCTTGGACTTCTCAGCCTTCATAACTGTAAGAATAAATTCCTTCTATTTATAAATCACCTAGTTTCAGGTATTCTATTATAAGCAACAGAAAATGGACTAAGACAGTACAGATGAGATAACTGAGGCAAAGAATAATTGAGGAAATTTCCCCAAAGTTGCACCATTTCTCTGCACAGGATTCTTATTCCTTAACCCCAGTTGGGCTCTCAACACAGCTCTGTGATCCTTTGGCCCCTTGACCGCCCTCCTCTCCAAGCCTTCATCCCCACAGAGAAACCTCGTCCCCACCCTAGCTTCTCCTTGGCCTCGTGATCTAGCCCTACACTTGTAAATATTTGTACACCGCTGGTCTTTAGCACCTAGGCTCCCCTTCTTTCTCTGAGAGCCTCACCCTCCCTACCTATCCCCTCCACTTCCGCCACAGTCAGGGTTCAGCAAGCACCACATGGCTGCCCGGCTCAGCCATCTTTTTCAGTCACGTGTCTAGGTTTGCACCAATGGAATGGGAGGGGAAGGGCTGTGTGAATCTCTAATTCCTGCCCTATTTTTTTCCTTTTTTCACAGCCGCGTTGCTAAAGAACAATCCCCACTTCCTTGCCTTCTGTGCATTCCCAGGCTGCAGTCTGGCCCCCTCCTTCCTCATCCTACTGAAAGGAGCCCTGCTGAGCCCACCATTGATCTGCTGGTAACTAGGTATCAGGCATATGCACAGACATTTTCCATTGGAACTTCTCCAAGGCTGGCTGACTTCCACCCCCTTGGACTTCTGTCCACCCAGCACCCAGTCAACCATTCTGGTGACTCTTTCTCAGTCTCTTAGGTCCCTCAGCCCCCAAAATTGGTACTTTTTTTCTGAGGCGGAGTCTCACTGTGTTGCTCAGGCTGGAGTGCAGTAACACAATCTTGGCTCACTGAAACCTTCACTTCCTGGGTTCAAGTGATTCTCCTGCCTCAGTCTCCCAAGTAGCTGGGATTACAGGCACGTGCCACCACGCCTAGCTAATTTTTGTATTTTTAGTAGAGACAGGGTTTCACCATGTTGGCCAGGCTGGTCTCGAACTCCTGAGATCACATGATTGCCTGCCTGGGCCTCCCAAAGTGCTGGGATTACAGATGTGAGCCACCGCACCTGGCCAAAACTGGTACATTTGAAGATCTGTTCCTGACCATCTTCCTATTCCACCAGCATCATCCCATTACTTCATGGACTTATGTACATTTAACGTTGTATTTTTAGCCCCAATGTACCTCCTACATTTTAGTCTTTCTAACTGTCTATGTGACATTCCACTTGGATACCCCACAGATGTCTGGACTCTCATGACCCAATCTGAGTCAATCCTCCCCAGACTCACCTCCCCACAGTGATTCCAGTTCATCCTCTGCCCTCCCTCCTTTCCACCGCCCCGTCTGATTACTCAGTTCCGTAAATTCCACCTCCCTCAAAGAGTGCCACACCCGCTCCCTGTTCTCATTGCCAGGGCCTTGCTTGATTTTATCAGTCACTCCTGCCTGGACTACTACAGTGACCTACTTATAAGTCTTCTTATTTCTTGCTTGGTGGTTCTCACAAAGATCACTTTGGAAGCTTCTTGAAAGTGTCGATTCTCAGGCTTTACCCCCAGAGAGTCTGATTCGGTAAGACCAAGGTACAGTCCAGGCATGTGGGTTTTTAATAAGCTCACCACTGGAATCATCCAGTGCAGATGGTCCCCAGACCACTCTCTAAAAACCACATGACTTGCCCTCTCCTTATTCCAGTCCATTAACTACCTGATTAATTACTAAAGCTATTACTACCTAACATTTTTGGAACACTTATTATATCCCAAGGCTGTGTTGAACTCTCTATATGCCTGTGGGCCACTAACATAACAACTCTATGTTTTCACTATGATTATGATTCCATTTTACCTTTGGGAAAACTGAGGCACAGAGAGCTAAGTTAACTAGCCCAAGGGCACATTCTCTCTGATTCAAAGCCAAGTTCTCATGAGTATATCTTACCATCTCCTTTGCTCCCCATGGTCCAGCTATGCCGAATGTCTTTAATTCTCTGAATGACTTTAGTTCTCTGCTTCTTTATGGCCCTGAGCATTTGTCATGTGGTTCCCCTCTTTGAAATGACCATCTGTATCAGTTTCCTATGACTTCATAACAAATTGCAAATATAGCAGCTTAAAACACCCACGTATTAGCTCATAGTTCTGGAGGTCAGAAGCCTGACTGCAGCATGACTGGGTCCTCTATTCAGGATCCTACAGAGATAAAATCAAGGTGTCAGCTGGGACTAGGTCTCATACAGCTTGGGGGTCCCTTCCAAACTCCCTGCTTGTTGTCAGAGGTCAGTGCTCTTGCAGTGGTAGGACTGAAGTCCAGTTTCTCTGCTGGCTGTCAGGCAGGGGTTTGGCATCGGCCTGCATTCCTTGTCACGTGGCCCCTTTCATCTCTAAAGCCAGCAAAGAAAATATTGACAATGATGAATTCTTGCCACTTGTCAAATCTCTTCTGCGAGGACAATCCAGTCCGTTTCAAAGGTTCACCTGGCTAGGTTAGGCCCACCCCGGATCATCTCCAGATCTTAAGATCAATTAATTTGGGAACTTTAATTCCATCTGCAAATTCTCTTCACAGAGCACCGAAATTGTTTGATTGAATAACTGGGCAAAGGTGTGTGTACCCTGCGAGGGGGATGGGCTGAGAATCTTCAGGGGTCATCTTAGAATTCTGCATAATCTTCAAAACTCAGCTCAAGGGTGACTGTCTTTCTTGATGCCTCTAGACCGAGCTAGGTCCACCCCCTGTACCCCATAGCATCCAATGCACACTCTTTTACCGGTCCATTTTCCCCCAGCTGGGCTGTGAGATTCTTGAGATCAGAAACCAAGCCGTGGTCATCTTTGTGTGCCCAGCTCCCGGAATAGCACCCGACTCTATATTTGCTGCCTGAGAGCTCAGGATGTGCTCAAGCAAGCTCTGCAGACGCGAAGGGCATTCTCATTAGAATTGCATGCATCGCAGGTGCAGGGCTGTTGACAGAGGACAGCAAGTGCTTCCGGGAGGTCCCAGGAAACGTCATCGGCACCCTAGGCTCCAAATTCTTTTAGCAGAGAACCATGGGCACGCAAGTTACATCTTCTGAAAAGTCCAGTGAAACCAGCATCGCCGTGACGGTGAGGCGGATGGGCCACTAGGTGTCACTCAAGATTCAATAAAGAGAAACGCGGGTGCTTCGAAAGCCGTTTCCGCCCTTCTAGGGAAGGGAGCTGGTTAGACCATCCCCACCCATTGTTTTCTGGTTCACGCTCCAAGCCTTCCGCGGCTCTTCACTTCCCTTCGCGAACAAGTCTGGGTCTAAAATAGAACCACAGAAATCGAAGCTATAAGGCTGGGGGCCACCTGACTGTCTAATTCAGCCTCCCGATTTTGTGGACCAGCAACCAGAGCCGGGGGCTTGCGCAGGGCGGGGAGCAGAGCCCCGCTTCAGCCCCCACGGGGTCGGCGCGCTCCTCCCTATCCTCGAGCAGCAGTGAGGAGGCGCGGGCGGGTCCCGGCTCTCGGCCTGGGTGTCCAGAATGTCCTGGGTCGTCCCGGGGGCTGCACCGCGAGGTGTCCCTCAAGCCCACTTTCAGATGCCCAGGCCGCATTCAGCTGATCCAGCGCCCGTGCTCCAGAACCCAAGACGAGGAAGGTGAAAAAAGAAGGTCCCGTTGATCTGTTAGGACCTGACTTTTCTTCAGATTGTCTCAATCTCTTCTTTCTTTGGATTTTAGGGCCGGGGAGTGGGGACGCACCTGGCTTCCTGACAGCATCTGCAATTAACCACAGTCCTTTCGCTTGTGCCAGGGGGAGGTTCGGGGCTGAAGGGAGGGGGTCGCAAAATGCTTATGCAAAGCACCGTCTTGGAGGAAGTTTGGTTTTTCTGCCCCCACCCGCCTACTTTCCCCCTGGAAGAAGTGGATGTCCACGCGCGAGGTTGGAACAGGCTGCAGGATCAACGCACCGCGCGTGCGGACTGATCTTCCTCGCACCCGGCAGAGGGCGCCCTTCCCCCGCGCCAGCGCCCCGCCGGGCGAGCCCCTCCAGCCGCGCCCCGAGCCCTGCCTTGTCCTGGCCGGGCCTCCAGCGCCAGGTGCCTGCAGCCCTACACTGGGAGAATTACAAAGCTACTTCTGTCTGATCTTGGGCACAGCCTTTGAATGTCTCGTTCGTTTTGCTCCTAACTGACTTACTGCTCATTTTTATTTTCCTAAGTGAATTTTGAAACTTACTTGCATTTTGTGGAGCTCCTGGTAACAGAGAGAGCTTACCTGGCAGGGTGAGACTCTCGCTAAGGAAGCTGACTCAGGACGGAGGTTCTCGCCAGGGCTCACCCACAAAGTGAATAATCCTATCAGACAAATAATTTCCTTTAAAGCTTGCAAAGTGGGGCAGGCGCGGTGGCTCACGCCTGTAATCCCAACACTTTGGGAGGCTGAGGCCGGCGGATCACTTGAGGTCAGGAATTTGAGAGCAGCCTGGCCAACACGGTGAAAACCGGCCTCTGCTAAAAATACAAAAATTAGCTGGGCGTGGTGGCTCGCGCCTGTAATCCCAGCTACTCGGAGGCCTAAACAAGAGAATCGCTTGAACCTGGGAAGCAGAACTTGCAGTGAGCCAAGATCGTACCACCGCACTCCAGGGAAGGGAGCCACAGAGCCAGACTCTGTCTCAAAAAACAAACAAACAAACAAAGGGGTTTTCCTGTGTCAAGCTTAACCGATTCTATTTCTTTCTTTCCTCTCCATGAAAAGATTGATTCATTCATTTGTTTCTCAACCGATATTTTACTGAGTACCTTCTGTGTGCCAGGT
The DNA here is from genome assembly GCF_002776525.5 of Piliocolobus tephrosceles. Taxonomy (NCBI): domain Eukaryota; kingdom Metazoa; phylum Chordata; class Mammalia; order Primates; family Cercopithecidae; genus Piliocolobus; species Piliocolobus tephrosceles. Next base: position 91,545,817 of record NC_045443.1, on the reverse strand, counting down.
ACCAGGGTGAAAAAGGCAGAGTTGGTTCCTGGTTTGGGTGGAGCTGATGGTCTAATAAGGGAAGATATATTGAATAAACACGTTAATTGGTCATCCCTAAGATAAATGCTACACAGGAAACACAGAGACTTCTGGAAGAGGCTGCGACAGGGAACCAGCTGAAGTGCTCAGCTCAATCTCAGGCATCCTTTTCCTCCCAGAAGCTCTCTTCTCACTTCCTGCTGCTGTAAACTGATAAAAATCATAGCCTCCCAGAAGCGGATGGTGAGTCAGTGCATTCAAGGCTGCACATCCCCAGGTAAAGTAACAAGAGTCAGGGTCTGGCTGAAATCTCCTCTCCCCGCTCACACTCCTGGGCTGAGTGCCACTCGGCAAGGTGTGAGCCATTTTGCATGATGAAATCCACATTACAGATTTCTTCTGAGGCCTGATAATTAACAAGGTCTGAAGACAACAAGACACCTCTGGGTGCTGCATCCTCCTCCTCCTCTTCAGTGTTTATGGAACACCTCCTAGGTATCGGGTGGGTGTTCGGTGCCAAGGATGCAAGCAAAACATTAGAGACAAAAGGAGGAATAGAATATGCCAAAGGCCAAGGAGGGTACGAACTAGTGGTTCCCAGAGTTTGAGATTTTATGAGCAGCTAAAAGTGAGAGCTTTATTAACTAGGATCAGACATTGCTAATTAGGTCAAAGGATAAAAGATGTTCAGTCTAACAGTGGCCTAAACAAGACAGAAAATAAAAGTTTATCTCTATCATGAGAGTCCAGAGTCGCACTGAGTAAGGGAAAGGTGAGGGTGAGTGCTTTGCTGCCCTTCCTGTGGTATTCCCAAAGGAAAGACGGGAGAAAGAGGAGACTCACACAATCCATTCTCCACCCCGCAGCTGCAGCCTGCGTACTCTTTGAAATATGTTATTCAGATCGTTATCCTGCTTCTCATCTTCCTGTGGCTTTCCATAACTGGCCAGAAGCCCTCCCACAACCCCCACTGCCCTGCCTGCCTCCACCACCTGCTCCTTGCTCATCGTACTCTGGCTGTAGCGCCTGCCTTCTTTCTGCAACTTGCACACACCAAGCTCTTCCTAAAGCTATGCCTATGCATGCACAATGTCCTCTGGCTGGAAGGCCCTATGTGCAGCTCCTTCTATGGCTTGTTCATCTCTGCCTTAGGCCTCAGTTCAAGTGTCTACCACCTCCTCAGAGCACCCTTCCCCTAAGCCCTGGTGGGCAGTGGCTCTGCCACCTACATAGCCTCATACTCACTCCCTCTCTCATGTTCCTGATTATGTCCTTTTCTTTTAAGAGACAAGGTCTATTCTGTCATCTAGGCTAGAGTGCAGTGCATGATCATAGCTCAGTGCAGCCTTGAACTCCCGGGCTCAAACGATCCTCCCACCTCAGCCTCCTAAGTAGCTGGGACTACAGGTGTGTGCCACCACATCTGGCTAATTTTTAAATTTTTCGTAGAAATGGAGTCTCACTGTGTTGCCCAGGTTGGTCTCTAACTCCAGTCCTTAAGCGATCCTCTGACCTCAGCCTCCTAAAGTTTTGGAATTATAGGCATGAGCCACTGTGCCAGATCCCTGATTGTGTCCTTGATAGGATTTACCACAATCTGAAGCCATCTCGTTTGTTTGCTTGCTGGCTCTTTGTAAGTATATGACCTCCTTGAGTAAAGGAACCTTGTCTGTCATGCTCACTTCCATAGCCCCAGTGACCAAAGAGATGTCTGGGAAGGGTGTCACACATGCTCTGCAAATTTGTGACAGATGAACTGAATAGGAAAGAAGGATAAATTCATTCAAACTCCATCAAAGATGCTGTTCCATGGTCTGACTGAAGTCAGGTCTGAAGTCTGAGATTTGTTGAAGGCTTTCAGTGACTTAGATGAATCTAATATGGTAGTTAGGTTGGCATGTTCCACAACAGATAAGCCATAAGCCAAGACATTTACATCAACTCTTGTGTCCCAACTCCATCCCCAACACACCATGAGCTCCAATATGAAAAAAATGCTTTTCCTAAGAGTGAGAGGTTTGAGATTTCACATGCCTGAGTCATCTTCATGGCAGACCTGACTGGGGCTCATTTGCATTATGTGGAAATGATCTTTGGGGGTGTGAGGCTGTTGATAAAAGAAAGCCTTTAGCATCTGTGTCTTTTTCATGAGGCTGAAGCACCCACTGGCTTTGTTCCATGTTGAACAGACCTTTCTAGACATCTCTTTTTATTTATTTAATTTTATTTTATTTTTTTGAGATGGAGTCTTGCTCTGTCATCCAGGCTGCAGTGCAGAGGCACGATCTTGGCTCACTGTGACCTCCACCTCCAGGATTCTCCTGCCTCAGCCTCCTGAGTAGCTGGGATTGCAGGCACCCACCACCACGCCCTGCTGATTTTTTTTATTTTTAGTAGAGACAGGGTTTCACAATGTTGGTCAGGCTAGTCTCGAAAGTTTGACCTCAAGTCACCTACCCACCTCGGCCTCCCAAAGTGTTGGGATTACAGGCGTAAGCCACCATGCCCAGCAGGAGACATTCCTTAATAAACCTGGTTTGACCAAAGAGTTATCTCTGGAGAGGTCATTTTTTTTTTTTTTTTTTTTTTTTCCTGACAGCATTCTTTGGTGATCACGGAAGACCTCCAAGGCTGTTCGGGAAAGAGGGGCCAGCTGACTTGCTGGTGCTGAGAGAAATTAGCCCCCATCATCAAAAAGACTTTCTATTGCTTATTGTAAAATTTAAAAACTCTCGGGGAATACTGTGACCCTGACTTTAAAGTATGCATCTAAACAACCCAAATGTCCATTGATATAAATGAATAAACAAAATGTGGTATATACATACAATGAAATATTATTAACCTTAAAAAGGAATGAAATGTAGACAGGTGCTACAACACGATGGAGTCTGCAGACATTATGCTGAGTGAGACAGGCCATACGCAAAAGGACCAATACTCCACGTATGTGAGATACTGACAATGGTCAAACTCATGGAGATAGAAAGTAGAATGGTGGTTAGCAGGGTGGAGGAGAGAGAATGGGGAGTTATTGTTTAATAATTATATGAGCTATGAGGTTTCAGCTGGGGGTGATGAAAGGGTTCTGGAGCAGATGGAGGCAATGATTGCCCCAAGTGCCTCATAGGAGTGGAGTCATACACTATTTGTCTTTTTGTGATTGGCTTATTTCACTTAGCGTGATGTCCTCAAGGTTTCTCCGTATTGTAGCATGCATTAGAATTTCCTTCCTTTCTAAGGCTGTATAATATCTTGTGTGTATATGCCACATTTTATTTTTTCTCTTCATCCATCAGTGGGCTCCTGGGTTGCTTCCACATTTTGGCTATTATAAATAAAGTCGCGATGAGCTTCAAGTCCCTGCTTTCAGTTTTTTGGGGATATGTTCTCAGAAGCAGAATTGCTTGATCATATGGTAATTCTATTTTTAGTTTTGTGTGGAAACTCCACACCATTTTCCACAGTGGCTGAATCATTTTACATTCCTACCAGCAGTGCTCAAGGCTCCCAGTTTCTCTGGGGTCCTCATCCTTGCCCACACTTGTTATTTTCTGTTTTTTTTTTTTTTTTAGTAGCCATCCTAGTGTATATGAAATGGTATCTCCTTGTAGTTTTGGTTCACATTTCTCTAATGATTTAGTGATGTTGAGCATCTTCTCATGCACTCACTGGCCATTTGTATATCCTCTTTGGAGAAATGTCTATTCCAGTATAAAATGGTAAATTTTATGTTACATACATGTTACAACAATAAAAACAACCTGAATCTCTTTTTATTGTTTTTTTCACTTTGTCTACTGTTACTACAGCAGTTTTCAGAACTCATACATGAACTGCTTTTTCATGTATGCTATCAATTTGTTACTTGAGAATACAAGTTGGTCTCAAAACAATCTCAGCAAAAGGTGCATGTGTGTGCATGTATGTTAGAGTATAGGAGGAGCTAGGTTATAACTGTGCATAAGAAGAACAGGTAAAGCTGAGGTGTTAAAAACTGAGGTGGAGAAGAAGGCACCCAGCTGCTGGGCTGTTCTCTTTATTTCCTCCACATGTGGATTTTGGAGAAAATTGCGAATGTCCTATTTCAAAAAATTCAAAGTCCAAGGTACAGTGCACCCAACATTAGTAAATTTTAAGTGTTAAACTTTAGGTAAAGGTGAATGTGATGGTTAATATTAAGTGTCAACTTGATTGGATTGAAGGATGCCTAGATGACTTGTAAAGTGTTGTTTCTGGGTGTGTCTGTGAGGGTGTTGCCAGAGGAGATTAACAGTTGAGTCAGTGGACTGGGAGAGGAAGACCCATCCTCAACGTGGGTGTGTACCATCCAATCACCTGCCAGCATGGCTAGAACAAAGTAGGCAGAAGATGGGATAAGCTGGCTTGCTGGGTCTTCTGGCTTTCATCATTCTCCAGTGCTGAATGCTTCCTGCCCTTGGACATCAGACTCCAGGTTCCTCAGCATTTGGACTCTTGGACTTACACCAGTGGTTTGCCGGGGCCTTCGACCACAGACTGAAGGCTGCACTGTCAGCTTCCCTGCTTTTGAGGCTTTTGGACTTGGACTGACCCACTGCTGGCTTCTTTCTTACACCGCTTGTAGATGACCTATCGTGGGACTTCACCTTGTGATCGTGTGAGCCAATTCTCCATAATAAACTCCCTTTCATATATACACATATCCTATTAGTTCTGTCCCTCTGGAGAACCCTGACTAATACAGTAGGTGTACAAGCATTTGTCACCTATATGATTATAAAAGTGAAATTCATTCATTCATTTCAAAAATATTTATGAGCACATGATGTGTCAGGCACTGGGAACAAAAATGAATTAAGCATAACCTCTCACACTCCAAAAGCAGGACTGGTTACGTGATTTGTAGGGCTCAGTGCAAAAGGAAAATGTGATGCATGTTAGAGAATCATTAAGAATTTCAAGGCAACGACAGCAGAGAATTAAACCAACCACAAGGGCCTTCTAAGTGTGGTGGTGGGGGTTTGTGGGGCTTATAAAACTGCACAAGCCTCAGGCCTGTGAAGCCAGCCCTGCTGCAGTGGTCAGATGGGTGGCAAAAATGCTGGACTAAGTCTGTTGACAGCCTTGGGAGAGGAGCCCTGGACAGTGGGGCTCACAAACCTTGTCCAAGGGCTTCTCATTGCCACAAGTACATTGCATCTCCCTTTGATTTAAGTAGATCTCTTTTACCTTTGAACATACATTGAACACCTGTCTATGGCAGTTCAGTAAATGTTCTTGTTGCCAATATCCTCCGTATAATCAGATTATAATCTTGTATTATTCAATTTTTGAAGTCTCATCTCTACTTACCCTCATTTTTCTTCCCAGTAGTGTGCCAGGGAATTAGTAGGTGCTCAATATGCAGTTGACTCTTGGACAACACGGGTTTGAACTTACACATTGTTAAGTTGTTAACAAACCCAGGGTCAACTGTACAGTGGTGGATCTACTTGTATGTGGATTTTCTTCTGCCTCTGCCACACCTGAGACAGCAAGACCAACCCCTCCTCTTCCTCCTCCCGCTGAGCCTGCTCAACAGGAGGACAATGAAGATGAAGACTTTTATGATGATCTAATTCCACTTAATGAATAGTAAATGCATTTTCTCTTCCTTCTGATTTTCATAATAACATTTTCTTTCTCTAGCTCAGTTTGTTATAAGAATATAGTATATAGTGCTGATATGGTTTGGCTCTGTGTTCCTACCCAAATCTCATCTCAAATTATAATCCCCACGTGTTGAGGGAGTGATCTGGTGGGAAGTGATTGGATCATGGGGGCAGTTTCCCCATGCTATTCTCATGACAGTGAGTGAGTCCTTATGAAATCTGATGGTTTAAAAGTGTTTGGTGGTTCCCCCTCATTTTCTCACTCTGGTTCCCCCGTACTTTCTCTCCCTCTCTCTCTGTCTCCTGCTACCATGTAAGAGGTGCCTTGCTTCCCCTTCCCCTTCCACCGTGATTGTAAGTTTCCTGAGGCCTCCCCAGGCATGTGGAACTGTGAGACAATTAAACATCTTTTGTTTATACATTACCCAGTCTCAGGTAGTTCTTCATAGCAGTGTGAAAATGGACTAATACAAACACAAAGTATGTGCTAATTAACTTTTCATGTTATTGAAAAGGCTTCTTGTCAAGAGTAAGCTATTATTAGTAGTTACGTTTTTAGGGGTCAAAAGTTACATGCAGACTATTGACTGCACAGAGGGTCAGGGCCCCTAACCCTCACATTGATCATGGGTCAGCTGTATACTTATTAAAAGCTTTAATATTTCATTCTGAATAAAATGTGGGTAGGATAAGGATGATGATGGAAGCTGATTTACTACTAGGAGAAATATAATTATGAGAACTATGATTTACCTACTATTACTGGGCACTGAATTAGGTACTTCATACAAATGTTCTAACTTAATGCTTATAAAAAGCTTATAAAATAAGTAATTTTGTCTTCATTTCGGAGATGAGAAATTGAGGTTCAATGCTACTGAGGAAATTGCTTAAGTTCACATAAGTTGTCAGTGATGGAACAGGGATTCAAACCTAACTCCAAAACCTTGGGAATTTCTAACCTGCTAGGGCCTATCTTCCTGTCCCTAGATGCAGAATTCTATGTTTTCTAAAATTTGATGAACAGAAATTGTTCTGAACAGTGAAAAACACAACTTTTCCATCTTGATGCCATATTTGGAAATGCATGTTATAATTTCTGAACATAGAATCAAAAATTTCAGGGAGATAGTATTTCAGTGTGCATAATAATAGTACCTACTTGAATTTGATTACAATTTATTGAGCAACTACTAAGTGTAGGACACTGCTAGATGCTGTGGGAGATTCAGGATGAACAGACAGAGAAATGGCCCTCAAAGAGAAGAGTAAGACAAGCACACAAATGGATAGAACAGAACAGGAAATTGTGCATCCACATCATGACACCCAAATAAAGTATGTTTGCCTAGAAAGATCAGGGTAAGCTTCCTGAAGAAGACGGCATTAAGGGTTGGCCTTGAACAATGGCAAGATTCTGGTAGAAGTGGCTGGGGGCTGTTCACGCAGGAGCAAGGAGAGGCAGCATGGTGCCTCTCATCTGGAGAGAGGGAAGAGCAGGCCACGCTTAGGAAGGTAAATCAGGTCTCCTTTATGGCGGGCCTGGGACCACGACTGAGGCACTTGTACTCAATTCAATAAGGAGAGCCTTTGGCAAGTTTTAACTGGAGAAAAACGTGATAAAAGCTGGGCACTAGGAGATGGATGCTGGCATCTGTGGGAGGGATGACTGGAAGTCAAAGCTGAGAAGGAAGATGTGAGGTCAATCCAGGTGAGAGACAGTGATGACTTGAACTTGGGTGGGCTGAAGGGATGTTTTATAGACCTTTGAAAAGATGTTTTTCCATTAAAATAAAAGAAAACCCTGTGAAGCAGAGATCACATATATGCAAAATACTCTTGTTTGATGGAGTTTTTGGAAGTGAGTCAATTTCAAGATACCATTGCTATTATTCAGCCTGAGGATATTTGCCTACAATTCTTGTTGGCTCCTGTGGGATCTGGCTCCCCTTGACTCCTGGCAGCAGCCTGGGCTGTCAGGAAAACAGCCATTGTGCAACAAGGCGGAACCCACCGTGTGTTAAACCTCTGCAGTTATGTGGCTTCCTCTGGAACATTCCACCCTGCTTGGGCAACCAGACAGTTCAAAACACGCAAGTATTTTAAGTAAGAGATCATTTACACGGGATAGAAGATCAGATTAACCAAACCTGCAAATCAAGTCTCCTTTAGAAATCGTTGACTCTTCCAGCACCCAAGGCCACCAGGGCAGCACTAAAGCAAGGGCCAACATCCTAAGACCTAGAGGTCCTGGGAGAAGGTGCCTTAAAGGCAGGGCCCTTTCCTTGGCTTCCTATGATGCTTCTTATAACTGGAAGTATGTCATTCATTATAGGAGACGTCACAGTGATGATGCACAGGGGTTTGGGAGCCAAGGAGGAGAAAAGACAGATAAAAACATGACCCATTAGTATAGCCAAAAGTAACTAAAATGGGCCAGGCGGCTCACGCCTGTAATCCCAGCACTTTGGGAGGCCAAGATGGGTGGATCACCTGAGGTCAGGAGTTCGAGACCAACCAGGCCAACATGGTGAAATCCCATCTCTACTAAAAATGCAAAAATTAGCAGGGCATGGTGGCACATGGCTGTAGTCCCAGCTACTCGTGAGGCCGAGGCAGGAGAATCACTTGAACCCGGCAGACAGAGGTTGCAGTGAGCTAAGAATGCACAACTGCATTCCAGCCTGGGCGACAGAGTAAGACTCCATCTCAAAACAAAACAAAACAAAAGTAACTACAATGATTATTTGTTTGTGAGATGTCAGCAGACTGGAAAATACCACGCCAAGCAAGAAGCCATAGTGGAGCACAGGACGCTGTAATTCTCATCCTGCCTGATTCGCTAATGCATTCGGGAGCTGTGGAGACCACAGAGCCGTGTCTGCAGTGAAGGAAAGCTGAGTGGGCCATCTATTACCTCCAAGAACAGAAAATGCAGTAAATTCAGAAAAAGCAATACTTCACAATGTCGACCTGTACATAAGGCTGCATAATGCTTTCGGGAGAAAGGATGTCGAAAAACAGCTGTTGGGCGCTGGCTGGTGGAGACTGGCAGAACTGATTTATATTAATAGGTGTGGATGTGTTCCAGCTATTCAGCTAAGAGTGACAAAACGAGTCCAGTTCTTGGTGCAAAAAAGGAGATCTGGGGCAGCTGAATGATGAAGCGGGTGTGGCTGATTCAGAAGTCTGGGATGGCTTTTCTTTCTTAGCGTGTCCACCAGGGCTTCTAAGCCAGCTCCAGATTTAGAGCATCCTTTCTTTTTGTCTTTAGCAGTCTGTGGGAGGGAAGCTGTGGGAGGGACTGTGGGCTCCAGTCCACATGATCCCTACAGGAACCCTCCTGGCCCTCCACCCCTGGAAGATTATGGGAGGAGCAATTCCAGCCCATCTTTCTAGTCTTCCTTGGGAAAATGGGGAGAGGGCACAAAGCCCCACTCCTCAACACTTTCTGCCTGCCCCCAATGGCACCCGTCCCCCTCCCCTCCACTCAGCTGAGAGTGCCTGCCCCACCATTGCTTGCTCTGTGACCAGGGTATGACTTCAAATCAAGGGGAACGAGAAGACACTCTTCTTGGTCTTGGATCTAGGACAAGTCTTAAAACCAGCCTTCTGGGCAAGAATACCATTCGTGCGATCTTTGATCCTCCTGGATGATTTCTCCATTGGTTTGGAATCCAAAGTGGAAAAGTGGGATTCACCAACACCTTCAAATCCCCAAGGCTGTGGAGAAATCCTGGAAGCCAATCCTGAGCAACAGTAACACTTTCCTTGTTTTCTTTGCCTATTAGTGTTTGGACGAACGGAGGCAGGATGGTGCACTTCCGGGTTCTTCTTCACCACCAACTCTTCCCATGTGTGCGAGAATGCAGCTGACGCCCGGGAAGGTGCAGATTAATCAGGCATGCACCAGGTGATGTCAATCCGAGGAGACCAAGATTTACCTGGTGGCACCTGCGGAGCGGCCCCCCCTTCCCCGACGTGCCCGTGCCCCGCCTATTGCCCTTCCACTCCTAGAAAAGTCGCTCCCAGCAGATGCGCCGGGGGCGGGCTTTCTCAGCCCCCACTCTTGTCGGGACTGTATTAGAAACTCCCCCAACCCAGCTCCGGTCCCTGAAGCTAGATGACCAAAGAATAAATTTGCAGTTTTGCTTTTAGCCTTGCCTACTCGCTGGTTCTTTTGTGCCCACTCTGGTGGTCTTAGAAAAACAAATCAATTAGCCTATTAAAGAACAAGCTCAGAATTTCTCACTGAGAGCACACCTATTGTTGCCCAAAACAGAAGTCTATAGTGTAGCAGGTTGGGAAGTCTTAAAAGGTATGAATAATACCTTCTAGAGAAGTAGTCAGGATCTTCCTACCCACACACTCCCCAAATACTCAGTGTTCTGTTCCTATGGTAGATGCCGGGATACACATCCAGGTCCCCTTATTAGACCAGTGCACCCCCACACAGCTGCTGGGAGTGCTGGCTGCTGTCCGATCTCAGGCACACTCTTTCTGGAGAATTGTCCTCAGCCAGTGGGAGTCTCCTCAGCCAAAGACACCTGGGAGAACCCCTCACCCTCAGGAGTGGTCTGCACCAGTGACTGGCAGACACAGGGTTAGAAAGGCCTGGCCCCCTTGCCTTGAGGTTGGACAATTCCTTGGTGCTGGTCATGCTCCAGAGCTCCCCATGGGATGGGGCTGAGGCTAGACTTCAGCTGAACTCACATCTCTATCTTCTTCCTCTGTCTCACCTGCTTCCCTAACTCCTTTATATCCTTCTGAAATCTGTTCACACGACAATACCAATCTCATAGGCTCTGCTCCTAGGGAACCACCTCTGAGATGATACCCAAATAGGAATTTTTTCTTTCCCTAATCACGATCCTTGGAGAATGTAGGAACTGACTGATCACTCTTTGCAACTGCCTCATAATTTGAAGTCCTTTTAAGTTCCTACTCCATGAACCACTATTTATGGCTTGATTTTTAACATCAGCACTGCCCAGGATATGGGGGTCTAGATTTGAACTCATTCAGCAGGAACGGGACCATGAAGAGATTCTCTCTCAGTGCATCACTGCTACAATTAACCAGAACAAAGATGGATGATTTCACCATCTCAAAGTTCTTTCTTATTTGTAAGTGATTTACTTGCATAACTCCATGGGAGAAAGTTGTATTTTTTTTAAATGAGGAAACTTAAAGTAAATACAGCTTAAGTGGGTTTCTTAAGTTCCTGGAGCAAGCTAAAGACACGACCGGAGTAGCAAAGACTAGAAACAGAGTTTCTGACCTTCAGTCTTAGGCTCATTTCATGACCTCCATCCTTGCCCCAACCTATGCTCTTCTTGTATGGACCAAGATGCTTTATGATGCTGTATCAGTGGTGAACTGTGTTTGGCTGATAACAAGAGAAACCCCAGATGGTGGTTTGAGCACCCAATGCTTAATTCCTTCATAACCCAAGAGGTCTGGGAGGGAAGCAGCCTGGGGTTGGCAGGCAGCTTCACAGTCATCAGAGTCTTAGAGTCCTTTAGACTTTCTGTCCCTGCATCTGGGCTATGTCCCTTATTTTCTTGGTCCAAGACAGTTGCTGGAGCCCAGGCCACCATACGCAAGTTCTAGATAGTAGGATGGAGGAAGGAAAGAGTAAGGAGGCTTCCTGGAAGTCTCACTCAACACTTCTGTTCGTGTTTCATTGGCCAGACACATGGCCACACCTAGAGCCTAGTGAAGTTTAAGCCTCAGAGCCATTCAGTTGCTGGAGTCCCTTCCAAATGTTTATGCCTAGTTTTGTATTCTTAATTTTATATTATTTTCAATGATTTTCAGGAACAATTTGTGGAGCGACCCTCTTGGACATAGAAAAGAGCTAAAAGCAGGGAACTCGATGAGATTTATTGTGCCAGTTTTGTTTTAGGGGCATTAAACCAGAGACTGCATAATACATAATAACAGTTTTGTAGAAAGCATGAAGGTGGTTTTCAAATACAGTCATGTACCACATAACAACGTTTTGGTCAATGATGGACTGCCTATGCTATGGGGGTCCCATAAGATTATAAAACTATATTTTTGCTGTACCTTTTCTGTGATTAGATATGTTTAGATGCACAAATACTTACCGTTGTGTTATAGTTGCCTGCAGTGTTCAGTAGAGTAACAGGCGGTACAGCCTGGGAACAGTGGGTGACACTTACAGCCAGCCTAAGTGTGTAGTAGCTGTACCATCTAGATTTGTGTAAGTACACTCTATGAGGTTTGCACATGAGGAAATCGCCTAACGATGCATTTTTTTCACAATGTGTCCTGTTGTTAAGCCATGCAGGACGTAGTTATTTCTTGTATCAGTTCTGGAACAGTATAGAGTCACTTTTTTTTTTTGAGACGGAGTTTCGCTCTGTAGCCCAGGCTGGAGTGCAGTGGCCGGATCTCAGCTCACTGCAAGCTCCGCCTCCCGGGTTTACGCCATTCTCCTGCCTCAGCCTCCTGAGTAGCTGGGACTACAGGCGCCCGCCACCTGGACTGGCTAGTTTTTTGTATTTTTCAGTAGAGATGGGGTTTCACCGGGTTAGCCAGGATCGTCTGGATCTATTGACCTCGTGATCCACCCATCTCGGCCTCCCAAAGTGCTGGGATTACAGGCTTGAGCCACCACGCCCAGCCTAGAGTCACATTTTTAAATACCATACTTTGTTGAATTTAAGACACCATTGATAATAGACACATCATCATTTTATGTATCAGTAAGAAAAGGGAAACATTGCCAAATACATTATGACTTTCCATAGACTATAAAATTCATTTTAAATTAAAAGACGTTAAAATGAAAAAAAGGGCACGTCATAATATCAGTTTTATATGGTGGTAACCATTCAATGAATACATTTCTGTAGGGAGATAAAATAATATAATATAGAATGTAAGCTCTCTGGTGACATAAGAACATGGATAGAATTTAAAGAATGTTCATTTGAGTTGTTAGCTAACTGGATAGAGATATATAGTGCCACAGAAGAAAAAATCTCTGAGAATCTCATACATAGTTCTGTGATCAAACTGTCTGAAGTAGCTTTCTGGAGTCTGAGTTGATATGTCTTCACCAGCTATGCTTTCTGAGTCCAGCGGATACGTGTGAGGTCCCTGTGAGACACAGGTTGGTGAGGGGCCTAGGAGCATTGTCCTGGGTGATATTGTGATTTTCCCCCTAATTTGGGTGAAATCTTAGGTTACATAACCTATTTCTCTAAAAACAATGTCTGTTGCATCTCACAAGGTTTTGAGAAAATCAAATAAATTAGTCGCTTTTTTAAAAGCATTCTAGAGAGGTGAGTGGGAAGGAAAATCAACTGCTCATATACAAAATCATAACACAACAACAACAGTGAACATCAATGAGTGCTTTCTCTGGGTCAAGTGTGATGTAAAGGTGACGGCATGTACTGTTGGTAGCCAACAAATAGCTATTCTTTGCTTGCTTCTTCCTGACTAGCAGAGCCTGCTTCCCAAAGAAAGGAGCGAAAAATCTCAGATAGTCATTGTCTCATCTTTCTGTTCATCTGGGGCAGTAGTTCTCAGAGTATAGAGATACCTAGGGGTCCCTGAGATACTTTCATAAGTTTTCAAGGTCAAAGTTATTTTCAAAATTTTATATATTCAGTGGGGAATATATATATCTAACAAAATAAACATATCTAATTATTTCAAGATATTATTTGCCTTTTTTACTGCATAGTCATTTGCACTGATGTTGGAAAAGCAATGGTGGGAAAAACTACTGGTGGCTCAGCACAAATCCTGACAACAAACTGTAGTCACTGTATTCTTTACAACCACAGAGTAAAAGAAAGCATTTTACTGGGATGCCCTTGAAGAAGTAAAAGTTAATTTTGTTACATCTCAACCCTTCATTTGGGAAGTACACATAAAGCATTTCTTTTTTGATTTTTCTTTGTTTTTTTTTTTGAGATGGAGTCTCACTCTGTCACCCAGGCTGGAGTGTAGTGGTGTGATCTTGGCTCACTGTGACCTCTGCCTCCTGGGTTCAAGTAATTCTCCCGCCTCAGCCTCACGAGTAGGGGGGACTACAGGCGCCTTCCACAATGCCCAGCTAATTTTTGTATTTTTAGTGGAGACAGGGTTTCACCATGTTGGCCAGGATGGTCTTGATCTCTTGACCTTGTGATCTGCCCACCTCAGCCTCCCAAAGTGCTGGGATTACAGGCATGAGCCACCACACCCGGCCCACATAAAGCATTTCTACTGCATAGGCTATGATGGCTATCTTGTGGAAAAGCACTTAGGTGATTGAGTTGCTAGCTAAATTAGCTGTTTGTTTGTTTGTTTTTCACAGAACAATATTTTTGCTTGACATAACAACTGACAGACAAATACGGTTATTCAAGTTTGGGTATTTGATAGAAACGGTCTCAGAAAAATGAAATGAGTTTTTCCAGTGAAGGAAAACAATATGAGTTAATCATGTCAATGAAGACAATATTTGATGCCAATGGTAAAATTCAAGCTTTCAAAGGAAATTAGAATGAAATTGGTCGTGATATTTATGAAGGTGATATTTTTGTATTATATATTGAAATGTGTCAACATTTGGAAGATCTGTACAACTCATTAAACCAATATTTTCCAAATGACCAGTGCGTAATGTTACAAAATTTGAAAAAGTAATTGAGTATGAAACATTCATTGATGATTTCAGATTTCATATGGCTATTTACCTTTTTGTTTCTGAGAGGGAGTGTTTTGCTCTTGTTGCCCAGGGTGGCACAATCTCAGTTCACTGCAACCTCCGCCTCCTGCGTCCAAGGAATTCTTTTGCCTCAGCTTCCCGAGTAGCTGGGAATACAGACATGCCCCACCACACCTGGCTAATTTTGTATTTTTAGTAGAGATAGGGTTTCTCCATGTTGGTCAGGCTAGTCTCAAACTCCTGACCTCAGGTAATCTGCCTGCCTTGGCCTCCCAAAGTGCTGGGATTACAGGTGTGAGCCACCATGCACAGCTGGCAATTTACCTTTAAGAAACTACAACTTGTCAAGTTTTGGTGTAATCTACAGCAGAGTCTTCACCATGATCTGAAAAGGCTGTTAATATACTCTTCCCTTTCCAACTACTCCTCTGTGTGTGTAGTGGAACAAAAAACTAGAGAAACAGAACCAATTCTATATATATAGTCATGTCTTGGTATCTGTGTGGGATTGGTTCCAGGATCTCCCTTGGATACCAAAATCTGCAGTTGCTCAAGTCCCTGATATAAAATGGCGTAGTATTTGCCATCTTCCCTATGCACATCCTCTCGTATACTTTAAATCATCTTTGGATTACTTATAATACCTAATACAATGTAAATGCTATGTAAATAGTTGTTGTATAATTTAGGGAATAAGGACAAGAAACAGAAGTCTATACATGTTCAGTACAGATGCATTTCTTTCTCAAATATTTTTGATCTGCAGTTGGTTGAATCCATGGATGCAGAATCCATGGACATAGAGGGCCAATTGTGATATATACATGCATATATGAAGAGATTTAGTATAGGAATTGGTTCATGCAGTTATGGAGGCCAAGAAATCCCATGATCTGCAAGTTAGAGAACCAGGGAAGTTGGTGGTGTAATTCAGCCTAAAGCTAAAGACCTGAGAATGAAGGGCAATTGTGCCAGTCCCTGACATGGTTTGGCTGTGTCCCCACCCACATCTCATGTTGAATTGTAATTCCCATTGTTGGAAGAAGGGCCTGCTGTGAGGTGATTGAATGATGGAGGAACACCCCTCACTTGCTGTTTTCATGATAGTGAGTAAGTTCTCATGCGACCTGGTTGTTTAAAAGTGTGTAGCACCTCTCCCTTTGCTCTCTTCCTCCTTCTCTGGCCATGTAAAACGTGTCTGCTTCCCCTTCACCTTCTGCCATGATTGTAAGTTTTCTGAGGCCTCCCCAGTCATGCTTTCTGTACAGCTTGTGGAACTGTGAGTCAATTCAACCTCTTTTCTTCACAAATTACCCAGTCTTAGGTCTTTATAGCAAGATGAGAATGGACTAATATAGTCTCAGTCCAAATCTGAAAGCCCAAGAACCAGAAGGGCAAATGTGTCAGAGCAAAGATGGATGCCTCAGCCCAAGCAGGGGAGCGGATTTACCTTTCCTTCCCAATTTGTTCTGTTGGATCATGCCCACCCATGTTGGGGAAGGCCATCTGCTTTATTCAGTTCACCAATGCAAATGCTAGTCCCTTCTGGAAACACCATCACAGACACACCCAGAATCATATTTTACCAGTTATCTGGGCATCCCTAAGCCCAGGCAAGTTTGGCGTATAAAATTCACCATCTAAGCATCTCAGAGGCCATGCTGGGTCAGGGTGGACCCCAAACCCAATGACTGATGTCTTTTGTTGTTGTTGTGGTTGAGATGAAGTCTCACTCTTGTCCCCCAGGCTGGAGTGCAATGGCGTGATCTCAGCTCACTGCAACCTTCACCTCCTGGGTTCAAGGGATTCTCCTGCCTCAGCCTCCTGAGTAGCTGGGATTACAAGCGCTTGCCACCGTGCCCGGCTAATTTTTGTATTTTTCGTAGAGACAGGGTTTCACCATGTTGGCTAGACTGGTCACGAATTCCTGACCTCAGGTGATCCACCCACCTTGGCCTCCCAAAGTGTTGGGATTACTGGCGTGAGCCACCGCGCCTGGCCAACTGATGTCTTTATAAGAGAAAGAGAGTAGGATACAGAAAGGTGGAGACACAAGGAAGAAGACTATGTGAAGATAAGGCAGAGATTGGAGTGATGCAACTACAAATTGAGGAACGCCAAAGGTGGCCAGGAGCCACCAGAAGTCAGGGGAAGACAAAGTAGGATCCTCCCTGAGAGACTTGGAAGGGAGCATGGCCTTGCTAACCCCTTGATTTCAGAATTCTAGCCCTCAGAACTGTGAGATAATGAATTTCCATCGTTTTAAGTCACCTGGTCTGTAGTACTTGGTTACGGAAGCCCCAGGAAATGAATAGAGGGTTCAACACATAATCTTCATGGTAATTAAGGTTAGGAAAATAAATTTTCTGAGAATCTATAACAGGAGGAAAAAACACTTCCTGCCCTTGAGTCCAAGCCTAAGGTGCTTTCATAAAATAACATAAGCAGCTATTTTCTATGCCTAATCTGGAAACAATGAGAAGTTCCAGGAAGCTTTCCACTGGGAAGCTGGTTCTGGTCCCTGTTAGCTATTGAGCATCTTCACAATTAAGGCCTGTAGTATTCTCAAGTGTTATATAAGGTGGTTGGACCAGATGAGCTATAAGATGCCATTTAGCTCTAAGCCTATGTTATTCTTATTGGCCTATGTATAGTGAAGGGAAATTTTTCTGGGTAGAAGAGAGAGGTTTAATGTTTGAATGGCTTGCCAAATAAAATGGATTTTCTTCTTTAGAACTATTTGTGAACAGGATCAATCTGATAGCTACAGATTGAGAAATCAACTATATGCTGTGTAATACTTCTTTAAAGCAAGCATAGTCAAAGTCAAATGCCTCTGGGAACCAGACAGTAACGTAAGTGAGTCAAGCAGACTGGGTGTAATAAAATAGGGAGTAGTAGGGACTATGGCAAAGACCATGTGTTGGGCTGTTTTGGCATTGATATAAAGAAATACCTGAGATTGAATAATTGATAAAGAAAAGAGGTTTAATTGACTTATGGTTCTGCAGACTGTACAGGAATTATGACCCTGGCGTCTGTGCAGCTTCTGGAGTGGCCTCAAGTGGCTTTCACTCATGGCAGAAGGCAAAGTGGGAGCAGGCACATCACATAGAGAGCAAGAGCAAGAGAGGGAGTGATAGGGAGGTGCCGCCCACTTACAAAACCAGATCTCACAAGAACTCACTATTGTGAGGACAGTACCAAGCCATGAGGGATCTGCCCCCATGACCCAAACACCCAAACAGCTCCTACCAGGCCCTACCTCCAGCATGAGATTTGGATGGGACATTTAAACGATATCAGATTACATGTGATAAAATAGGGAGTGGTGGGGACTGTGGCAAACTAGAATGCTCTTACGCCTTTAGATGGAAGCAATCATTGCTCAGCTTTGGTCAGTTCCTGCCAAACAGCAATGGGGGTGTCTTAGCTCATTTTCACATTGCTATAAAGAAATTCCTGAGACTGATAATTTATAAAAGAAAAATACTTCATTGACTCACAGTTCCACGTGGCTGGGGAGGCCTCCGGAAATTTACAATCATGGCAGAAGGCGAAGGGGAAGCAGGCACCTTCTTCACATGGCGGCAGGAGGGAGAACTGCGAGTGCAGGAAAAAATGGCCACTTTAAAAACCATCAGATCTCATGAGAACTCACTCACTACCATGAGAACAGCATGGGGGAAGCTGCCTCCTTGATCCAAGCACCTCCCTCCCTCAACACATGGGGTTCCAGTTTGAGATGAGATTTGGGTAGTGTCACAAAGCCAAACCATATCAGTGGGCTTAGGATGACTAATCCTAAGATTTTTTAAGGAAAGCCAAAATTTTAACGTGAACTCTCCCAATTTAAAACATCTTAGTAACTGAATTAAATTCTAAAAATAACATCACTGGACAAACAAAACACTTCTTTTGGCTCACTGTGGTCCCTCAAGTTACTAGTTTGTAACTTTTGCCTTAAGTCTTTGAATTCAATGTTTACAAATACTAATAAACAGCTTAATGAAGTGTACAAACATTTTAACATTCCTTGTTTGCTCATGTATAAAAAATAGTTGGGGCACATGATATTATTCCCATTTTGTGGTTAAGAAACTCCAAGGGAAACAGGTTTTCATTATTTGAAAGACCTGCAAGCAGAACTTAGATTTAGAACTTAGATTTCCTGAAATACCCAATATTCCTTCTCTCAACTCCTTTTTGCCATTCATGTTAATGAGAAGGGACAAGGCAAGTGCTATTTGTACTGACACATCCACAGGCACATCGACCTGGGTACTAGACTCAGACCAAAGCTGTAAATATTATCTTAAGAGAAATGGTCGGCTTTCTGACACTCGTTATGTAGCGGAAAGGAAAATGATTGGGAAGTTTGGCGTTGGTTCAAATGATCTTGTAATTATAGGATATGATTAAAATTATAAGGCCCAAAATATAGAAGTAGAAAGGGCAATGTGAAAGAGTAATTGGAAAACTACCAGAAAAGCAAAAGGGAAAATATCAGAAAGTGATTCCAGAGGCAGTGTGTGTGGTTAATACTCATTACCCATGGGGTTATCTATCCTTCCATCGACACGCTTGATAACTGCTGTTTAATTGCTATTCTGTCCCAGGCAGTAAGTAAGCAACAAAGAGACAATAGCAAGCAAGTAGACATAGTCCCTTTTCTTCTAGAGTTGCTGTCTAGAGGGAAGACAGACAAGTAAATTAGCTGTAAGTATAGACTTGATGCCCAAGCCCAAAAGAAGAATTAATACCTGTGTCCCCTTACCTGCCATGCAATTCACCAAGTGCCATCTCATTTGCCTTGTCACAGTTTGTCAGTGGAAACATGAGCAGCGTGCATCTTAATCCTCTGCTTAGAAATAGAAATCTGAATGTGAGGAAGACATGAGGCTAAGAGTGGTCTCTTAAAAATTAGCATTAGCATAACTGGCAAAGAACTAAGAAGACCTGGGTTCCCATCTTGTGTCTGCCACTTTATAGCTGTAGGAGCTTTGGCAGGCCACTTGCCTCTGTGAGCATCAGCTCCTTCTCTATAAGTAAGAGTCTCAGCCCATCTTCAAGACTGTTCAGATGAATATTATGTGTGTGAAGTGATTATTGGCACTACGTGTAACACTGAGAAAAGCAAGCCTTCTCTACTCCCAAAGTGAGTTCAAAATAAAGGAAAAAATTGGTTTGTTTGTGACAAAGCATTGTGACCTGGAAATTTCTCTATAAGTGGTAGCTTTATTATTATGATTTCAGTGCTTCCAACACATATTAAAAGTATGTTTTGTACACAAAGAGTGAACCCTAATGTAAACTATGGACTGTAAATGATAATAATATATTGATATTGGTTCATCAGTTTTAATAAATGTACCACATTTGGACATGCAAGAGTTAATAACGGGAAATTTTTGAGTGTGGGGTATGTGGAAAAGAGGAAAATGGAACTCTGTTCTTTCTGCTTACTTTTTCTGTAAACCTAAAACTACTCAAAAATATAGTCTATTAATTGAAAAAAAATAAAAAGTTTCACTAGTGTTAACAAACTCTGTTAAATTTATAATCTGCAAAAAAAGTATGTTTAGTCAAATAAATTGAACTTGTTTACCTTGTTAGTCAGCTAAGAGCCTCTTTTATTCCGATAGAACAGAAGTGAGCTTTGGCCCAGCCCTCTCTGAACAGTCAAAAATTAGCGATCAGTGGAGTCAGGGGCTGGATGAGCCAGAGTTCTGATACTTGGCAACAGATGATACCACCTTTTGTGACCTGTCGTGGAAATAGATCAGGTGTCAGTTTTCCCCCCAACATCAGAGTTTCATTGTAACTTCACCTAGCCTAGAAAGGATGGTCAGTGTTTGAGAACTTGTTTTTCTCCTGTTTGAAGTCTTGTTCCTATCTTCAAAATATGCATGTCATGTAAAATAAAGTAATGTTTTCTTTTACTCTGAACTCACTTTGGGAATAGAGAAGCCTTGCTTTTCTCATATAGGGTAAAGAGAGATGAGGAGGGAAAGTTGTTCTTACTGTTTCCCTCAGGATATAAGCTTGGTTACAATGTTTTTGGCTTTTTGATTTTTTTGGTTACAATATTGTTGGAGTGTTTTTTCAATGCTTTCAGCTGCTGAGATGAGTTAATAAAAAAGAGATTACTGTGTAATGCCAAATCTCAATTGCCTGAAACTAACTTCCCTTTGAATCAAGGCATAGGCAAAGTGAAGGTTAAACTGTACTGTTTTGGGTAGGGGTCAAAATAAAGTTCGATATCTCCAGAAGAAGCAGGAATGTACAATCCGTGAGCCCCTGAGAAATCATCAGAAAAGGCCCCCCATTAAACTTTATAAATTGTGCAATGTAGAGAGAGAGCAACAAAAGGAGACCCTCTGTCTCTCGCCACCCATCTTTTATTTTCAATGTCTCCTTACTGATCTTACTTCCCTTTCCTACCCATCCTCCCACATTTCACGTGCCAGGGCAGCTTGTTCAGAGCAAAGCGAGCTGAAAACTAGCTCCTGGTGGTGTCTTCAGTTGAAAGGAATATTTTGGTCTAGCGCACTTATTGGATGACAAGATCAGGGACTCTAGAAAACTACTCCATTACCTGAAAGCACGCCACCCAAATCCTCCTCTGGGATCTCTGACTCTCCCTCTCTCTTATACAGTTGATTCTCATTATGTGTGGTAGTTGCATTTTATAAAGTTACTGCCAACACTAATTAGTGAACATGGGATCATTGAACCTAGAGGAAATACAGGGTTAGTTCCTGTGAGCCTCTGGTCACAACGTTTTCATCAACAGATCGGCACATAATCTTATTTTATGTGTATTTCTGTCTAGAGATACCTTATTTACTATATACTGTGGATTCATTAGCATTAAACTCCCACCCAACAGCACTAACTCATGCCTGAAAGAAGCTTATTGAATGCCCATATTTTCTCCATAAGGCACAGCTTTTGGGGCTTAGGAACACTAGACAGCACTTTGACATTTTGCTTCAGTCACTTTTAAACAGCGAAATCACCAACGAAATGCACAAAAATGTGAAAAATGTGACGCTAAATATTCTGTGAAAAGGACATATTTATAGTATGATAGTTGAAACAGGAAGGCAGAGCATTGCCTTGTTTAACCTCAGCAGGGGACAAGTGTATCAGGAGGATCCAGTTTTTGACACTTTGAACAGGTGCCCATCCAGGGATGACCATGAAAACACTGTGATTATTGATTTTAGAGTCACAAACACATTTTAGTGAGTAGGCAAATTTGCAAATATGAAATCTGTGAACAAAGAAGATCAACTCTACTTTAATCCTTTCTTTCCCCACCCACCCCATTCCTCTTCATCAGCAACATCTCAACAATCCCAAGTCTTTGTTAAAACACAAAAACAACAAAACCTTTTCTCCCTCTACCTCCTGCTTCCCTCCAATGACTGTCTTTTTTTTTTTTGAGACGGAGTCTTGCTCTGTCGCCCAGGCTGGAGTGCAGTGGCCGGATCTCAGCTCACTGCAAGCTCCGCCTCCCGGGTTCACACCATTCTCCTGCCTCAGCCTCCTGAGTAGCTGGGACTATAGGCGCCCGTCACCACGCCCGGCTAGTTTTTTGTATTTTTTAGTAGAGACGGGGTTTCACCGTGTTAGCCAGGATGGTCTCGATCTCCTGACCTCATGATCTGCCCGTCTCGGCCTCCCAAAGTGCTCTCTGTGCCTCCTTAGACAACATTCTTGCAGGAGGACATCATGCCTCTACCTTGAACTCTTCGCTGTTCCCAGGTGGTCTCACCCATTCCCATGGTTTCAAATAGACCAACTATGGGCCAGTGACTCAAATCTCAAGTCTTCATCTTGAACTCAAGGCTCGTATCTAGCTGCTAACTGCATATGCTCACTCGAGGGTCCCACAGGCCTTCAATGTGTCCACATCAAGGTGTCAAAAGCTGAGCTCATTACCCGCCTCTCAAACTTCTGCTTCCTGGATTTCCAGAATTAGTGAGTGGTACCAC
The DNA here is from genome assembly GCF_002776525.5 of Piliocolobus tephrosceles. Taxonomy (NCBI): domain Eukaryota; kingdom Metazoa; phylum Chordata; class Mammalia; order Primates; family Cercopithecidae; genus Piliocolobus; species Piliocolobus tephrosceles. The sequence continues at coordinate 91,523,465 of NC_045443.1, read as the reverse complement.
CTTTTACCCAAGTTAGAAACCTGGAAATCAGATTTTTTTCCCTCCCTTTCTCTCACCTGATCACAGAGTCTGCAGGTCTGTCATTCTAACATCTCAAAATATATCCATGCCTAATCATTCCCCACTGCCAGTACCTTGACTCTATCTTCTTTTATCTTTCACCAGAATTATTGCAATAGTTTTCCAGCTTGTCTTTCTGACTTTGATCTTGTCTTTCAACTACTCTCCTGAGAGTGATCTTTCTAAAGTTCAAATCTTATTACAAAATTGCCCTGCTTAAAGCCTTTCAACAGCTCCTCATTGTCCTTAAGCTAAAATACAAACTCCTTATCATGGTTCTCTATCTTTGTGATCTGTGATCTGAATGGCATTTAGAACTCCTGCCGAATCTCTCACCTCCTGTCTCAGGCCTGGCTCCACCCCTCGGGTTCATCTTGACTGCAGTTTCCTGAAAACCCTGTTTGCTCTTGCCCTCAAAACTTCAGAAGAGTTGGTTTCCTCTAAAACTCTCCACATCCTTATCATCCATCTGCAAAACTACTCAGCCAATTTAGACGTCACTTCCTCCAGGAAGTTCTCCCTGATGTCCCCTCTCCCAGATCAGATTTTCTCCTATGTACCTCTTCACCATGCCCTACCTACTCTTATTGCAGCATGTGCCTTGCTGTCTTGTGCTAGGAATCTACCATGTCTCTTTCCCCCATTATGTTGAACACTCCTTACGCGTAGGGAACAGATTTTGTTTATCTTTACTTCCCAGTTCCTAGAAAAGTTCCTGGTATATAATTGACACTCAATGAATATTGGCTGAGTGAATATGTGACTGTATCTGGCTCCTGTTTTGGACTACTTTCTCTTGCAGCTCCTTTAAAAAGACTACATAAAACAATAAAATAACACTAAAAATTACTGTCTTTCTGCCAGGCACGGTGGCTCACACCTGTAATCTCAGCACTTTGGGAGGCCAAGGCAGGAGGATCAGTTGAGGCCATGAATTCAAGACCAGTTGTGTCTATAGTCCCAGCTATTCAGGAGGCTGAAGTGGGAGGATTACTTGAGCCCAGGAGTTTGAGGCTGCAGTGGGCTATGATTGCGCCGCTGCACCCCATCCCACCTGGGTGACAGAGTGAGAACCTGTCTCAATAACAACAAATTTACTGTTCTTCGTGTAAAGTCTTCTAAGTGGGTGGCTTCCTTCACCTAGCCTCAAGTCTTTTTCCAAAATAAAAATAACCCTGCTGGGAATGTTAATAGCTAACTTACCAAGGACTTGACTATGTGCCAGGCACTTTCCTATGCCCTTTGCATGTATAAATCATTTAATCTTCATGACGACCCTACAGCTAGGTGTTTCCCTTGTCCCTGTTGTACAGATGAAGAAGCTGAAGAACAGAGTAATTTGCCTAAGGTCATAAGTCTCATACATGGTAGAATGTCCATTAATACTAATAATCCAATCAACACTAAATAGATAGAAAACAATGTTTTATTCTCGTGAGAGTTTAAGGACCTGAAATTGTCCAACTGCCCAGAAATTGACCGGCTGGCTGTATTTGGACAGGGGAACTTATATTTCTGGGTCCTTTTGGTATTATAATGATTCTAATCCCTTTTCTCTTTCTCTGTGCGGATTCTTACAATAAGGGGCTGAGTTCCTGGGAAGTGGACCCAATAGTGCCAGGAAGCTGATAGCATGTTCAGAACCAGCACGTGCAAACATCCCCCAAAGGCAAGCTGGCTGAGAAATTGTGCTACCACTGCTCTCTTGCTAATGTATTTTCCATTCACCTCTATCCCTTGTCCTGTAGAAAGGTATTTGGGCAAAACTAAAAGCCTCTTTCTTCTCACATCTTATTATATATATTTTTTCCACTTTCTGCCACACCTGTTTTGACTCAGAGCTGCAACACGAGGAACCTGGGATTCTCATCTCCTGAGAGAATCCTATTAAAGTAGGTATGAGTATCCCATTTTAGAGGTGAGGAACCCAAGCCTCAGACAACTGAAGTGAGCTGCACAACATCTGTGTTAGTTCCCCTTGCTGCTTTAACAAATAACCACAAATTTAGTGGCTTATAACAATGCAAATTTATTCTTATGGATCTGGGGGTCAGAAGTTCAAAATCAGTCTCAATGGGCTAAAGTCAAGCCTGTGGCAGGACTGTTCTTTCTGAAGGATCTAAAGGAGGATGTTTCCTTTCCCTTTTTCAAATTCTAGAGGCCACTGTATTTTTTGTATTCCTTCCTCACACCATTCCAACCCCCACTTCCATCATCACATCTTCTCTAACTCTGACTCTCCTGCCTCTCTTCGAAGAACCCATGTGATTATATCTGGGCCATCCAGATAATCTAGGATAATCTCCTCAACTCAAGATCTTCAATGCAATTACATCTGCAAAGTCTCTTTTTCTGTGTAAAGTAACCTATTTACAGGTTCCAAAGGATTAAGACGTGAAGCTCTTTGGGGGACTATTATTTGGCCTACCGTATCATAAAGCAGAACTGCAGAACTGTAACATTCCACTAGACAGCCTATAGCCTTCAAAAATGATTTTTCTTTAGTTGAGCCCTCTAAACGTATTACATTGTTAAATACAAGTCCCAGCTTTGGAAGGGGCCATGTGTTTTGCCTCTATTTCTTCTGCAGCTAGAACAGGAATTCTTAGCGCTGATTATATGTTAGAATCACCTGGAGAACTTTTAAACCCTACTTAAGCCAGGATCTACCTAAGATCAATTAAAATCAGAATCACTGGAGGTGGGGCTTGAACACTTGGCAGGTTAGAGCACTCCTCCAGGTATTTCTAATAGGGAACTAGCTTTGAGACCCATCACGCTAGAGAGAACTGCTGGCAAACACTTACAGCATGCCGTGTTCTTGGTCCAAGGAGGAAAATCTTGATTATAAAGATGAATGGCGAGAAAATAAACTGGGAAAGCCGTTCATCCCTAGTTTAGTATCCTTGCTTGTGCCATTTCCTAGTTGCATGAGCTAGGTCAAGTTACTTGACTTCTCTGGTCTTTTTTCGATTACTAATAGCTCCCAAAAGTTGCGCAATGACTAACAGAGATCCTGAATGAAGAGCCCTTAGCTGAGTGCTGTTAGGTCCCAATAGAGGGCAGTGCAGCCTTTTTTGCATCCCGCCCCCACCCAGCCCTCAGAACAGAGGTTACTGAGACTTTCCTAATAATAGAATTCCCTTGGCTCTAATTTTCCAGCTCAGAGAAGATTAAATTTGCCTCCTTCTTGGTTATGTCTGACTTTCACTTGCTTCTTGGTGTTTTTCTCCACATCTCCGATCTGGCGGTCTTTTCACACCTTTTAATCATGCTGAGTCTAGGGGGCAGCTGGAAAGGCTTCTGATTTTCCAGGCTGCTTTCAGAAGGTCCCAGAATTCCCAGGACGTTACTAGGGTTTCTTGATTGATGTCAAGCAATTAAGCTGTAAGCTGCAAAGAGTGACTTTCCTCCCTTAGAAGGAAATCGCTCATGGTATGTGGTTGGGGAAGGAGAACTGAGAGTTTTCCTTTGGGCTGATACAATGAGAAGTCTAAAACATGGATGTGGTGGAGAAATGTTTTTAATGGAAAGAGTTCCCAGGGTTGGAAGGAAATGGAAGGAAGTGGCCAAGCTACTTCCTAGTACTGATTTGCTAATATTGATAGTGCTTGGTGCTTCTTCTAATTCTTTGCTCCTGTCCTTTGCTTCTGCTAGTTCTTGAAGGTATTAGGAAGGGCAAAAGAGATGGAGATGATTCAGCAATTGGAACCGCTCACATTTGGCCCAGCAGGCTGCGCCTCTGACTGTGGGACCAGGTTAATGGCATTAGTGAAAAGCGTTCCGATTGAGCGAGGGAGCAGGGTTCTGGCAAGGCCACTTTCCATTAGGGACTGCCAAAGCTGATGTCACTGGGAACTTTCATTTTTCTCTCTCCCTCTAACTTTTTTTAGATGCACAATGATGGAATAATCCTACTGTCTTGTGTTGCCAAAGCTTGTTTCTCATCATTCAGGTATATCTGATTTTCACAAGGTCTATTGTATTACCCAATTCAATTTTTAAAGATTATTTCTATGTCCCAGCCCATTGCTAACGAGTCAGCAGGCATTTAGCAGACACCCGCTTTGGCTGGGTAGTGAGATGGAATAACGTAAGGGTGCCCAGGCATGGCGCCTGACGCGTAATCGTGTTGGGAATGTCAGAGTCACACGCACAGAATAACGCGGGGAGATGACTGTTAGGAGCGCCCTGAGCGGCCGGAGGTCAGTGAGTCAGGAAAGACAGCGTGGAGGAGGGGAGCTTTGAGGAAGGCCATTTCAAATGGGGAGACAACATTGGTGGGGGCGGGCAGAGTGAGTTCGGGGAATTAGGAAAACAAAAGGAATAATGGCAAAAATAAGAATGTTAACTAGCTGTCCATGCAGGTACCTTCGGCCCAAGATGTATAGCTCACCTCAGCACAAGCACATGCTCCACACTTTTCTCAAGGTTTCTGTGTCTCCCAGGTGAGGGAGTGTTGCTTTTCTAAAATCACCCCGGGCTCCAGGCTCAGGCTTTTGCACACCATGTCTCTGTTCCAACTCATTCTAGGGGTCAGAGAAATGTCTGATGATCATGGCATCCCAGTAGGGCCTCTTTGCTGATAGTACTTGGTTCTCTCTCTCTCTCTGTCTCTGTGTGTGTGTGTGTGTGTGTGTGTGAGAGAGAGAGAGAGAGAGAGAGAGCCTTGGGAGAAATCCCTGGTCATTTCACAATAGACCACAGGATCAGAGAAGAAAAGGAGTTGTGTTTTTTAAGAAACAAATCTCCAAGTGCTGCTGGTCATTCTTGGAATTCCCCTGCCCTCTTCCTCTGCCACATGCTCAGCTTATTCCAAATGGTTCTGGAGCATCTATGTATGTATAAAGCTTACTGTATTTTGAATGGATGGAGAAATGCCCAGCTGAAAACTTTGGGAGTGGATGACCAGCTGGTGGGCCTATTATCTGGGCTAAAGAGATTGCAGGCTGAGGATATGGAAACTCCCACTGCCCATCTGGCTTGTGGAAGCATCTGAGTCCTGCTGAGTCAATGTGCAGTAAGAGCTTCAGGTCCTGCTTCAACTGGGACAGGCTGTCCCCTGGGCGCTCACCCAGATGGACATGGCAGGTACAATTGCTGATTTGGCCCTAGTGATGGGTTGGCTGTGGGAGAGGAGCCTGGGTCAGAAATGCTGGCATTAAAAAGCAGTGAGTTCTCAACTTCATGGCATTTAATAAAGTACCAAGAAAAGCCAAGACTGGGTGTTCTGGGGGCATAGGAGACAGGTGGAAAGAACGTTAGAAAATCATCTTTAGACAAAAGACTCTACGTTAAAAATGTCCTTTCAGAAGGGACGTGTGTAACAATTTATATTGCCTATTTAAAATTCTGACAAGTGGCCTTACTCAGCTATTTTTAATGGAACACAATGTACCACCCATTGGGAATATTCAAACATGATGAATAAGGCCAGTCATTTATATTATATGTTGGCACCTACATGAATGCCAAGAATCTGTAGGCACTTAAATAATTATCCTTTATCCTCTTTTTTAAAAATCCCATCAAAGTTAGTTCCTGGACCAGCAGCTCCAAACTTTATTATGCTTAATAATCACTTGGCTGGTTGGGAGGTGGGGAGGGAGCAACTAGGGCTGAGGTAGGACCCAGAATTCAGTATTTCATTAAGCAACCTTGGGTGATTCTGCTGAGGGAGGTCCACAAACCACACTTTGGGATGCAGTGGCAGGTGAGTGGGATTATGGCTTATGCATTTGAATTTAATAAATACTGTCATTCATGACCCATGACACCTTAATTCCCATGCTTGCTCTAATTTGATCCTCCTAATAACTCCATGAGGTACAGGGTCAGATGCTGTTATTCGTATTTTGCAGTCAAAGACTCTAAAGTTCAGAGAGGTAATGATCTGTGATTGACAGCTAGTAGAGACCCAGGTGTTCAGGCTCCTCGTGCAGTGCTCTGGCAGTCCCTCCTGCCCCTCTTTCAAGCCCCACGTGGTCTACTGTGTGAGGCCCTCAACATTTCTTCCCATTTCCTTGTTTATGTGCTAAATTATGGGAGGGGGAGAGGAAAAAGTTTCTCTATTCTAATGTTCTAGAACTAAATCTTAGCCAGAGTGAGAGGGTGTTTAATAAATGTTAAAAGGTCTAGTCAGTTCAGTCTGGGGAAAAAGATGTATTAAGCCAGGTGAGAAGAGGGGCTCTGGATCACAAGGCTCCTACTTGAAGTGGGGCAATACCAAATAAAATCACTCAAGCCAGGAGCAGTGGCTCACGCCTGCAATCCCCTCACTTTGGGAGACTGAGGCGGGAGGATCGCTTGAGGCCAGGAGTTTGAGACCATCCTGGGCAAAATAGTGAGACCCTCTCTCTGCAAAAAAATACACAAAAATTAGCCAGGTGTGTGCCTGTAGTCCCAGCTACTCGGGAGGCTGAGGTGGGAGAACTGCTTGAGCCTGGGAGGTAGAGGCTACAGTGAGCCATGATTGAGGCTACAGTGAGCCATGATCACACCACTGCACTTCAGCCTGGGCAACAGAGTGAGATCCTGTCTCAGAAAAAAGAAAAAGTCATTGAAAGAACTGCCTCCCACACACCCACAGTCACACACAAGACCATGCCCCAACTCAGGAACTGTCAGACTCTTAGAAAAGAGTCTAACGGTCGAAGGAAATTTTTCTCAAATGAGACCAAGTATAAGTAAAATGTTTGAAAATGAAATGCTATTCCCAATAATAATCAATTGACCAGAAGCTTCTAGAAATTGAGAAAAGAGCAATCAGGAAAGGAACACAGAACTGGGGACAGAGGACCATGTTCTAATTCCAGTTGTGCTCATCAATAATAACAGCTGCCACTATTGGCCAATCCCTACGCAGCAGGTGCCATGATCCTCACAATAACAAATCTGTCAGACATCAGTAGGTCCATTTTACAGATGGAGAATTGAGGCCCAGAGAGGCTAAGGGCCTTGGCTTGGGACACCCTGCTAATAAGACTCAGACTTGGCAGCTCTCAAACCCAAGCCTTGACAGTGTGAACCCTATGAGGCTTTCATGATGAACAGGAAATAAGATTATTGACATGAACCTGCCACATAAACCATGGAGTATTGGGCTCAGCCTCCAAACCTGGTAGCAATCTTTGACTCCTCTCTTCCTCACACACTCCACATGCAATCCTTCAGCAAATCCTGTTGACTGTAGCTTCACAGTATATCCCTAATCCAACCCAGTCTCCACCTATGCTTTCACCCTCGTCCACTCCTCCCTCATCCCTGGCTTGGATAAGTGCTGTAGCCCCCTATCAGGTCCTGGCCCCTACCTTTAGCACCGTGGTCTACTCTCCACACTGTGACCAGAGTGAATCTGTTAAAATATAGGTCAGCTCTTGTCACCACTCTGTTCAAAACCCACAATAGCTCACCATTTCACTGAGTGTAACAGTTAAGTGCCTCAGCCGGGTGCAGGGGCTCATGCCTGTAATCCAAGCACTTTGGTATGCCAAGGTGGGTGGATCACCTGAGGTCAGGAGTTAAACCAGCCTGGCCAACATGGTGAAACCCCGTCTCTACTAAAAATACAAAAATTAGCCAGGTGTGGTGGTGAGCACCTGTAATCCCAGCTACTTGGGAGGCTGAGGCAGGAGAATTGCTTGAACCTGGGGGATGGAGGTTGCAGTGAGCTGAGATGGTGCCATTGCACTCCAGCCTGGGTTAGACAGCAAGACTCTGTCTCAAAAAAAAAAAAAAAAAAAAAAAAAAA